>NC_053499.1:154612285-154655204 GCF_905171775.1 Rana temporaria | reverse complement strand
GAAAAAGCGTAATTTACGTGGGGTCACAATAAATTTGCATAAAACACGCCCACATCTTCACATCTGAATTAGGCGGGCCAATTTACGCTACGCCGCCGCAACTTACGGAGCACGCGCTTTGTGAATACTGCACTTGCCTGTCAAAGTTGCAGAGGCGTAGCGTAAATAGGATACGCTACGCCCGCACACAAATACGCGCTCCCTACCTTTCAAAATTTACGCTCTTTTTTTGTTTATAGCGCAAAAAAATTAAAACAGCAGAGGTGATCAAATACCACCAAAAGAAGGCTCTATTTGTGGGGAAAAAAGGACGTCAATTTTGTTTGGGAGCCAAGTCGCACGGACCGCGCAATTGTCAGTTAAAGTGACGCAGTGCCGGAAGCTGAAATTTCACCTGGGCAGGAGGGGGGTATATGTGCCCAGTAAGCAGGGCCGGCCTTAGGTGTTCAGGCGCCCTGTGCGAGCTAATCCTGTGGCGCCCCCCCATCTTCACCCCTTGCCCCCTGATCACCTAAATTGACTTACCTTTCGGTGGACGGTGCGGCTTTGCATTTGAAAATGGCGCCGCCCGGCGCTTAGACGCCACTGCGCATGTGCCGTCTGCCCGAGGAATAGCCAAGCGTTTTCTGGCTTTCCCGTGCAACGGCGCATGCGCAGTGTGCCTGTCGGGGCCGGCAGCAGCCATTTTTTTCAGGTGCCGCAAGCGATGCGTTGCTCTTCACCCTGTCCCAGGGCAGGGGGACCTGGCAACGCACTGGGAGACCTGGCAGCGCCTGCTCCTGTGACTCATAGTTGTCGGACTCCTGTGATGATCATGTGAGTAACTGACTGCGACTCACATTCTGAAAGCTGTGATGGCCGCACGGCGCCCCTGTTGCCCATGGCGCCCTGTGCAGCCGCACAGCTCGCACACCCCAAAGGCCGGCCCTGCCAGTAAGCAAGTGGTTAAAGAAGTGACAAGGCTACACAGCAGTGACTTTGCTCCCATATCTCCATTTACAAGGCTAGAGAAGTCACAATTGTTTCCATTCATTGAGGATAATCTGGTTACTGTTACCGGCTCCAGGAATTTCATTTACGAGCGCGTTACACGGATATAACCAACGCCGTCGCTGTGCGCGCCTTCACGGGCAACTTTGTTACAATCTGACCTTGCGGAGATATTTATTTCCTTTATTGATGCAATGCTGACATATCTGGCAGCATTTTACTGAGAATATTGAGCCAATCACATTAGTCTCTGACGGCCGTAAAGCTCGCGCTCCTCGGTAATCATGAAGGCACATCAAGGCTGGTTTGGTAAGAGGCCACTTAGACCTACCGGTACAGGATGTCCATGGGGAAGGATGAAGGAACTCAGTGGTAGGCAATGTCCTGACCCCAGAAACCAAGGTAATCCCCGAACCCTTGTGTGTCCCCAAGTTCTATGGGCCAAATCCACAAAGATCCGACCTAACTTAATTTTTTCCATTTAAGTTACACTGCCTTAAAATCTCTAACTAAGTGCCCGATCCACAAAGCACTTACCTAGAAATTTTGGGCTGTGTAACTTAAATTCCGCCGTCGCAAGGCGTTCAAATGGGGGCGATTCCCATTTAAATTAGGCGCGCTCCCGCGCCGGCCGTACTGCGCATGCTCGTGACGTCATTTTCCCGACGTGCATAGCGCGAAATTACGTTACGCCAAGCTTTGTGGATTGCGACGGGTCAATAAAGTTGCGTCGGGAAAAAAAAAAAGATACGGCGGGGAAAAAAAAATTCAAAATTTAAAAAAAATCGCGTCGCTGGACAGAAAGGTCTGCTTTTACATGGTGTACTAACTTTACACCATATAAAATCAGCCTTAATTTTGCGTATGCAAACTAAAACTTACGGAGAAAAAACGAAGCTGAAAAGCTTCGTGGATCTCCGTAAGTGCTAATTTGCATACCCGAGGCGGCATTTCGACACAAAATGCCCCCAGCGGCGGATGCGGTACTGCATCCTAAGATCCGGCAGTGTAAGTCCCTTACACATGCCGGATCTTCTCCCTAACTATGGAAAACTGATTCTGTGGATCAGTTCCATAGTTAGGAACAGGGATACGACGGCGTTACAGCAATTATGCCGTCGTATCCCTTTTGTGGATTTGGCCCTCTATTCATTAGTGGATACTTATGCCGCGCACACGCGATCATTTTTCGGCATGTAAAAAATTAACGTTTTTCAGCCTCTTGAAAAAACAAAGGGCCAGATTCAGGTAGGGAGCGCGTAACTCTGTGCGGGGGCGTAGTGTATCCTATTTACGCTACGCCTCCGCTACTTTGACAGGCAAGTGCATTATTCACAAAGCACTTGCTCCGTAAGTTGCGGCGGCGTAGCGTAACTACGATACGCTACGCCCGCTTAAATTTACGCCTATCTACGTGGATCTGGCCCAATATTTTTAACTTTTTGTTATAATATCCCATTTTATTTTATTTTTTTTTATATTTTTTTCCTCAGTTTAGGCCGATACGTATTCTTCTACATATTTTTGTTAAAAAAAAATCGCAATAAGCGTATATTGATTGGTTTGCGCAAAGGTTATAGCGCCTATAAAATAGGGGATAGATTTATGATTTTTTTTTTTTACTAGTAATGGCGGCAATCTGCGATATTTTTTTTGTCAGGCCTGCGATATTGCGGCGGACATATCGGACACTTTTGACACAATTTTGGGACCACAGCGACCAGTGCTATAAACATGCATTGATTACTGTATAAATGTGACTGGCAGGGAAGGGGTTAACACTAGGGGGTGAGGAAGGGGTTAAATGTGTATCTTGGGTGTGTTCTAACTGTGTGGGGGGAGGGGACTGACTGGGGGAGGTGAACGATGCGGTGTCCCTATGTACACACAGCATCGGTCTCCTCTCTCCCTGACAGGACGTGGAGCTCTGTGTTTACATACACAGAGCTCCACGTCCTGCTGTGTCACCGCCGATCGCGGGTACCTGGCGGACATCGCGGCCACCAGGCACGCGCATCGGCATCTCAGCGATGCGCCGGGCACAGTGTTTACCCGCTGCGCACCCCCAGCGGCGCGCGTGGGGAATGCACATAAAAGGACATCCAGGGACGTCCACCCGGCACTTGAGAGCCGCGCTGTGGACGTCTTTCGTCTATAGCGCGGCTCTCAAGTGGTTAAAAACGTCCTTTTTTACATGCCGAAAAATTATCATGGGCTAGATTCAGGTACCTGTTACTGCGGCGTATCTCCAGATACGCTGCCGTAATTTCAAATCTGCGTCGGCGTATCGTTACGCCGATTCTCCAAGGCAGATACGTCTAAAAAATAGGCTTCCTCCGCCGACGTAACTTGAATGCGGCGGCGTATATTTGTGTGCAATATTACGTTGGCCGCTAGGGGCGCTTCCGTTGTGTTCGGCGTAGAATATGCAAATTACCTAGTTCCGTCGATTCACGAACGTACGTGCGCCCGGCGGTAGTTTTTTACGTCGTTTGCGTAAGGCTTTTTCGGCGTAACGTTGCTCCTGCTATTAGGTGGCGCAGCCAATGTTAAGTATGAACGTCGTTCCCACTTCGAACTTATAATTTATTACGTCGTTTGCGTAAGTCGTTCTCGAATAGGGCTGAACGTAATTTACGTTCACGTCGAAAGCAATGACGATTTGCGTCGGAATTAAGAGCATGCGCACTGGGATTTTTTCGCCGTTCGTAAAAAACGTAAAATACGCAGGGTCAACCTAATTTAAATAAAACACGCCCCCTCAACATCATTTGAATGACGCGCGCTTACGCCAGCCCCATTTACGCTACGCCGCCGTAAGTTAGGAGGCAAGTGCTTTGTGAATACAGCACTTGCCTCTCAAACTTACGGCGGCGCAGCGTAAATACGATACGCTGCTCCGCCGTAAGAAGGGGCGCAGCTACCTGAATCTAGCCCCGTGTGTACGCGGCGTTAGAATTGTTTTATTTATTTTTTCTTTCATTTTCACCTCTGATTATTTAGCAAGAAATTCAAAAAGTAAAAACGATTTGCATCTTTTTTCCGCCATTCATAAAACTCTATCCTCCTTTCAAAATGAGAAATTTGGTTGAAATCGGTAACACAAAACATGTTAGGATCCTTTAACCGCGTTCCGATCGTTTCCATTTTTCCTTTTCTTTCTCCATAAGCTCCAGAATTCTCTTTTCATAATTTCCTCTCTTTTATTTTTTTTCACTTTAATTAAAAACCTCATCCTTAATTGAACATTAATTATCGATATTAAAATTCAAATGAGCTCTTCCCTTAGTGCTTCCAAGGGAGGTTACCTGCAAATGGCAACGTGTTGTCTACAATAAACATTTTACAGATCGGCAAATCATAGAGACGCGCCGAGACCCAGCCGACAGGACCCAACGCACGCCGGCGTCTATGTCGGAAAATGGACGCCCGTCTTTTTTTTTTTTTTTTTTTTTAGGGAAAGGGGGGATTTTTTTAATAAATACACAGGAGCCGCCTTATATTCTTTGGAATTAGCAAGACGAAATGCAATTTGCGAGTCTCGCTCTAAATCATGATATGTTTCTGTTTCAAAACACGGTGCTGTCATTTTTCCTACTGTGCCAGCTGTTCCTCTTCTTGCCACCATGGCAACCACCGCGAGTCGGTTCGGTCTTGTGCCAGGAAATTGGGCACCTGTTCCCGCGCTGTTTTAACACCCCCTACCTGCCCAACCTGTTAGTCTTTTAGCATCGCTGTTCGATTTTAGTTTCCATCGTGGAGGGGGCGATGGGGGGGAGGGGGGTTTGGAAAGAAAAGGTTTGACCCATTGAAGGAGATTTCCTTCCCCCCCCCCCATAACGCCGAGTGAGGCTTCCACCATGGCGGTGGCGCTCCCCGAGGTACAGCAGATGTCATATATTAAAGAATGAAAGGAATCGCTGTGTTGAGGCCTAAATAAAGCCAGAGATTGGCTCAACCGATCGGAAGGTAAGGAAATAAGGGCGACCGACCGTGGGGCCTGACTTTGTTGGTGTAAATATAGCCAGCCGCAGTATAACTTTGTTATTACGAGAATATTTTAAGCCAAACTTCATGGCAAACGGATACATTTGCTGTTGAAATACAAATTCTAGAACTAAAAAGAAGAAAGGACAATTTGGGAGAGAAGGACACTCCTCTATAACGAAATTGTCTGCCAAAAGATCGGCAATTGCCTACAGCCTGTCCTGTAACCCAGACAGCCCGGGGGGGGGGGGGTAGGGGTTCCCGGACCTCCAGTAATGCTAAGCAACACAGGTTGGTCCAAGACCCGCCCCAGGAGGAGCATCCAAGTACTCTACCCTATGTGTAAGCACGCTCACAGAACTTTACCGTCATCTCTTTCTTTTCCTTCCTTTCTTTCTTCTTTCCTCCCACAATCCTTTCAGTCCTTCTTCCCTTCCTTTCTTCTCTTTCCTTACCTTTTTCCTACCTACCTTCCTTCCTCCTCTCTCCATCCTTCCGGCCTATTTCCTTCCTTTTTCTTCTCCTTCCTTTATACCTTTTTATTCTTCCTTTTTCCTATCTTCCTTCCTTTCTCACTTCCATTTCACCTTCCATATTTCCTCACTTTTTTTCTTTTCTTCCTCCATTTATTCCTTCTTCTCCATCCATTCTTCCTATTTCCTTTCTCACGTCCATCCTATTTGTCCTTTTTTCCTTTTTTTCTTTATTCCTTCATTCTTTCCTTATTCCCTCTCCATCTTATCATATTTTTTTCTCTTGCTGCTCCTTCCTTTATACCTTATTTTTTTCCTTCCCTTCTTCCTATTTTTTTCCTACCTCACTTCTATCCCATCCTTATTCCGTCTTCTTTTCCTCTCTTCTTTACCCTTTCCTTCCTCCCATCCTTCTTTCCTTCCTTTCTTCCCCTCCTTTTCCTTCCCTGTTAATTCCATTTTACCCTCCATAGATCCTGCTTCCTTCCTTCCTTCTTTTAGCCTACTGTCTTACCCTTCTATGTTTCTTCCTTCCTCCATCATTTCCTTCCTTAATCTTTTCCTTCCTTCCTTCTTTCCCTTAATCTTTTCCTTCTTTTCTTATTTCCATTTTTTCTTCCCAGCTTCCTCCATTTCTTCTTTCTCCTTCTTCCCAAATCTTTAGCGTCCTTTCTTCTTTACTTATTCCTTCCTTCTTTCATCCCTTCCTTACCTCCTTCTTCCAGTTCCAATTTTCTCAATCTTTTCCTTTCTTCCATACTTCCTTCCCTCCTTTCTTCTTTCTCTTAATCTTTTCCTTCCTTTCTTCTTTCCGTCTCTTCTTCCTACCTCCATTTCATTCTTCCTCAATCTATAGCGATCTTTATTCTTTAGTTATACCTTCCTTCCTTCCTTCCTTCCTTCCTTTTTTCTTTCCTCTCGTCCTTACCTCCTTCTTTCAGTTCTTATTTGCTCAATGTTTTCCTTCTTTACTTCCTTCCCTTAATCTTTCCCTTCCTTCCTTTCTTCTTTCCCTCTCTTTTTCCCTCCTTCCTCCATTTTCTTCCTCAATCTTAAGCGTAATTTCTTCGTTACTTATTCCTTCCTTCTTTCATTCCTCCCTTCCTGACCTTCTTTTTTCCAGTTCCTAGTTCCTCAAACTTTTCCTTCCTTCCTTCCTTTCTCTTAATCTTTTCCTTCCTTTCTTCTTTCCGTCTCTTCTTCCCGCCTTCCTCCATTTCTTTATTCCTCAATCATTAGCGTTCTTTCTTTTTTTACTTATTCCTTCCTTCCTACTTTCAATCCTCCCTTCCTGACGTTCCTTCTTCAAGTTCCTATTTCCACAATCTTTTCCTTCCTTCCGTCTTTCCCTTAATCTTTTGCTTCCTTTCATCCCTCCGTCTCATCTTCCCTCCTTCCTCCGTTTCTTTCTTCCTCAATCTTTAGCGTCCTTTCTTCTTTATTTATTCCTTCCTTCTTTTATTCCTCCCTTCCTTACCACCTTCTTCCAGTTCCTATATCCTCAATATTTATCTTTCTTCCTTCCTCCCATCCTTCTTTCTTTCCTTTTCCTTCCCTACTAATTTTGTTTCACACTCCTTAGTCCCTGTTTTCTTCCGTTCCTTCCACCTTTTAGCCTACTGTCTTACTTTTCAATCTTTCTTCCTTCCTCCATTATTTCTTTCCTTTCTTCCTCAATCTTTTCCTTCCTTCTTTCCTTCCATACCTCTTTCTTCCAATTCCTGTTCTCTATCTTTCCCTTCCTTTCTTCTTTCCGTCTCTTTTTCCCTCCTTCCTCCATTTCTTTATTCCTCAATCATTACCGTTCTTTATTTTTTACTTATTCCTTCCTTCCTCCCTTCCTTACCATCTTCTTCCAGTTCCTATTTCTTCAATCTTTTCTTTCCTCCCATTCTTCTTTCCTTCGTTTTCTTTCCCTACTAATTCTGTTTCACACTCCTTAGTCCCGGTTTTCTTCCCTTCCTTCCACCTTTTAGCCTACTGTCTTACTTTTCTATCTCTCTTCCTTCCTCCATTCTTTCTTTCTTGTCTTCCTCAATCTCTTCCTTCCTTCCTTCCCTCTTTCCTTCCTTCCTTCTTTCCTTCCTCCCTTCCTTACCATCTTCTTCCAGTTCCTATTTCTTCAATCTTTTCTTTCCTCCCATCCTTCTTTCCTTTGTTTTCTTTCCCTACTAATTCTGTTTCACACTCCTTAGTTCCGGATTTTCTTCCCTTCCTTCCACCTTTTAGCCTACTGTCTTACTTTTCTATCTCTCTTTCTTCCTCCATTCTTTCTTTCTTTTCTTCCTTAATCTTTTCCTTCCTTCCTTCCTTCCTTCCTTCCTTCCTTCCTTCCTTCCTTCCTTCCTTCCTTCCTTCCTTCCTTCCTTCCTTCCTCCCTTCTTTCCTTCCTTCCTTCCCTCTTTCCTTCCTTCCTTCCTCCCTTCTTTCTTTCCTTCCTTCACTCTTTCCTTCCTTCCTTACCTCCTTCTTCCAATTCCTATTTTCTCAAAAATTTCTTTCCTGCCTATCTATCTATCTATCTATCTATCTATCTATCTATCTATCTATCTATCTATCTATCTATCTATCTATCTATCTATCTATCTATCTATCTATTTCTATCTCCTCGTTCCAGGAATACAATATGTCTCCCCTCCCCTGCACCCGGATGAAGAGGTTAAAGTGGGGATTTCAGTATTTTCTCGCTCAGTTATGGGAATGTTGTCATGTCTCATATGGGTCATCAGACACTTAGAAAAACAGCTCCATTCAGAGTGTCCAGTCATGCATGTAGTCTGGGACAGGACATAAGCGGCCAGCGCATGTGACCTTGCATAGACGTTGGGCTTTAGGTGATACAGGAAAAAAAACAAGACTAGAAGAGCACACAGCAGCGGATTTGAAGCAGCGATTAGCCTGAGTAAATGTCTTCCCCTCTCCAATGAATACCCAGGTGGTGTTGTTGTTGACTGTCGATTAGTAATGCTTCTGTGCCATTCATCTGTGATCTAATAGAAGTACATTATACTCCATGTCCACCATACTGTCTGGGGAGCGCAGGTGACTCCGGACAAAGCGCGTTCCGTTGGCTACAGGTCACACAGGCAATGCAGATCATTGCAAGCCTCTGATATCGAAATCAGATCAGTAATACGGAATACAATCAAGAAAATGATAATCAGGGGAGAGGCTGAACCTGATTTTTCACACGGAGGTGCTGCTTGACAATTCAACGTCAGAAGAACCTGATTCAATATTAACAGAAATTGTATATTTTACATGCTTCACCTTTTATTAATAGGATGCTGTTCTTGAGCTCCAGTCAGTGACTTTGCCTAGGCTGGGATGATGTCATCAGTCTGCTGCAGGCAGGAGGAAGCATTTTCTCAATCTCCCCCCCCCCCCAGTGATCAGACTAGAGTAATGTAACTTTGTAGCCAAGCCTGGACTGGCCATAGGGCATACCGGGCATATGCCTGGTGGGCCGTGGCGGCCCGCGGGCCGCAGGTCACGTCTCTGTAATGTAGGGGGGGGTCTGTATGGGCTGTATTGTAGAGGGGGTCTATAATGTAGGGGGGTCTCTATTGTAGGGGTGTCTGTACTGTAGGGAGGGGATCTGCACTGTAGGGAGGTCTGTGTAACATGCAGGGTGTCCATAACTGTTAGGGGGGTGTCTGTGTAAAAAACTGTGGGGGGCTGTGTAATGTAAAGGGATCCTGAGGTACAAGATGCTGGAATCCCACATCCCATCATTAACCGCCGCTGGAAAACCTCACAAGACAACCCATCTACTTTTTGTACTGGGGAGTTCCAAGCTTAAAAAAAACCCCTCTTCCTTCCCTTCTACTCTTCCTTCCCTTCCCCTCTTCCTTCCCCTCTTCCTTCCCTTCTACTCTTCCTTCCCTTCCCCTCTTCCTTCCCTTCTCCTCTTCCTTCCCTTCCCCTCTTCCTTCCCTTCTCCTCTTCCTTCCCTTCCCCTCTTCCTTCCCTTCCCCTCTTCCTTCCCTTCCCCTCTTCCTTCCCTTCTCCTCTTCCTTCCCTTCCCCTCTTCCTTCCCTTCTCCTCTTCCTTCCCTTCCCCTCTTCCTTCCCTTCCCCTCTTCCTTCCCTTCCCCTCTTCCTTCCCCTCTTCCTTCCCTTCCCCTCTTCCTTCCCTTCCCCTCTTCCTTCCCTTCCCCTCTTCCTTCCCTTCCCCTCTTCCTTCTCTTCTCCTCTTCCTTCCCTTCCCCTCTTCCTTCCCTTCCCCTCTTCCTTCCCTTCTCCTCTTCCTTCCCTTCCCCTCTTCCTTCCCTTCCCCTCTTCCTTCCCCTCTTCCTTCCCTTCCCCTCTTCCTTCCCTTCCCCTCTTCCTTCTCTTCTCCTCTTCCTTCCCTTCCCCTCTTCCTTCCCTTCCCCTCTTCCTTCCCTTCCCCTCTTCCTTCCCTTCCCCTCTTCCTTCCCTTCTCCTTTTCCTTCTCTTCTCCTCTTCCTTCCCTTCCCCTCTTCCTTCCCTTCCCCTCTTCCTTCCCCTCTTCCTTCCCTTCCCCTCTTCCTTCCCTTCCCCTCTTCCTTCCCCACTTCTTTCCCTTCCCCTCTTCCTTCCCTTCCCCTCTTCCTTCCCTTCCTCTATTCCTTCCCTTTCCCTCTTCCTTCCCTTCCTCTCTTCCTTCCCTTCCCCTCTTCCTTCCCTTCTCCTCTTCCTTTTCTTCTCCTCTTCCTTCTCTTCTTCCTTCCCTTCCCCTCTTCCTTCCCTTCCCCTCTTCCTTCCCCTCTTCCTTCCCTTCCCCTCTTCCTTCCCTTCCCCTCTTCCTTCCCTTCCCCTCTTCCTTCCCTTCCCCTCTTCCTTCCCTTCTCCTCTCCCTTCCCCTCTTCCTTCCCTTCCCCTCTTCCTTCCCCTCTTCCTTCCCTTCCCCTCATATACCACCCATGTCTGCCTTTTCCTTTCCTCGTTGCGGGTTCCTAGCAATGAGCGCGTTTCTGGCCGTGGTAACAGATGGCTCTGCAGTCCTATAATTGCTTCTTGACAGCAATTGTTGAATGATTTGCAGGGAATATCTTGACATGTGTAATCTGTGTTATAACATTTGATTTGACCCGAAGCCGAGTGCCGTCATTCACTTCGCATTCATCTCCGCGCTTTCTCTATCTATTTTTATTGCTAAACTTTAAGTATACAGATTATGCAGGAAAAAAAAAAGGTCATGTAAAATACGAGACGGGGAAAATAAAACATCGGAATATAAAGTCACTTACCTAAAATATAGATTACTGATACACTAATAAAGAATTGACATTCACTGTTAAAATAAGGTCTAGAATCTAAAATACACACAACTAGCGTAAAATACAAATCTAAAATACAAGCCATTGATTGGACTTTCCATAGACATCAATGAAAGAAAAAGGACTCTCTTTGGATAACCAGAAACCAAAAGCACTGGGGTAGATTCAGGAACGATTTACGCCGGCGTATCCATAGATACGCCGCGTAAATTCAAAGCAACGCCGGCGTATCTATTCTCTGTATTCAGAAAGCAAGATACGCCGACATTAGCCTAAGATACGACTGGCATAAGTCTCTTACGCCGTCGTATATTAGGGTGCATTCTCACGCTGGCCGCTAGGTGGCGCTTCCGTAGTTGTCAGCGTAGAGTATGCAAATTACATACTTACGCCGATTCACAAACGTACGTGCGCCCGGCGGTAGTTTTTTACGTTGTTTTCGTAACTCGTTTTCGGCGTAAGGCTGCTCCTGCTATTAGGAGGCGCAGCCAATGTTAAGTATGGACGTCGTTCCCGTGTCGCGATTTGAATTTGTTTTACGTCGTTTGCGTAAGTCGTCCGTGAATGGCGCTGGACGCCATTTACGTTCACGTCAAAACCAATGACGTCCTTGCGACGTCATTTACCGCAATGCACGTCGGGAAATTGTAGGGACGGCGCATGCGCAGTACGTTCAGCGCGGGAACGCGCCTAATTTAAATGATCCACGGCCCCTACCTGATCATTTGAATTGCGCGCGCTTACGCCGGCCCTTTTTACGATACGCCACCGCAAATTACGGAGCAAGTGCTTCGTGAATACAGCGCTTGCTCCGGTAATTTACGGCGGCGTAGCGTAAAGACGATACGCTGCGCCGCCGTATGAGTGCGCGCCCCTACCTGAATCTACCCCACTGTCTACTGTTTTAGATTTGTGGAAACATACACAATATTGTCCAAAGTATTGGGACTCCTGCCTTTACACGCACATGAACTTTCATGGCATCCCAGTCTTAGTCTATAATATTGAGTTGGCCCCGCCCCTTTGCAGCTATAACACCTTCACCTCTTCTGGGAAGGCCGTCCACAAGGTTTAGAAGTCCACAAGGAGTGTAGCCCTGTACACACGCTCGGTTTTCTCGGCGGTAAAAAGTCTGCCGAGAAAACCGAGGGGAAAGTCGAGAACCGGGCAGGAAAACTGCCATGGAATCCCGACCGTGTGTATGCTGACGGGAGTAAGCCTGCACGGGTGCCCCCAGGGAAAACAGCGGAGGAGGAGCTTATAGCGCCAGCGGGGGACCCCAGAAGAGGATGCCAGTCAGTTCCCACCAATGTGTCAGTCAGTTCCCACCAATGTGTCAGTCAGTTCCCACCAATGTGTCAGTCAGTGCCCATCAGTAACGCCTGTCAGTGCCCTTCACAGATGCCAATCAGTGCCCATCAGTAATGACTGTCAGTACCTCATCACCAGTGCTGCCTATCAGTGCCGTCTATTAGTGCTCATCAGTGCCATCTATTAGTGCCACCTATCAGTGCCCATCAATGCTGTCTATCAGTGCTGCATATCAGAGCCCATCAGTGCCACCTATCAGTGCCCATCAATGCTGTCTATCAGTGCTGCATATCAGAGCCCATCAGTGTCACCTATCAGTGCCCATCAGTGCCGCCTATCAGTGCCCATTAGTGCTGCATATCAGTGCCTATCAGTGGCACCTATCAGTTCCCATCAGTGCTGCATATCAGTGCCTATCAGTGCCACCTATCAGTGCCCATCAGTACTGCAACAATCCCCTTTGTCAATGGATGGGCATTCTTCGGCATGGAGACGTGTATTTGTTGCCCCCTCCCGAGTCATTGGAAAGCACAATGGAGAATCCTTTTTGTTTTATGGCGCCCGGCTCGCTATGAAGACATTTCAAGGTTATCCTCGCCTTTTTTTCTCATCTCTCTATTACCAAAATAAATTTGGTTTTAATTATCTTAGCTTATATTTTCAAGAAGTTCGCCTCGTGATAAATGTCGCATTTGCTTCTCCGTAATTCTGCAGCCGTTCTTCCTTCACCTAGCAGTTGTATTCCCCCAACGCCAAACCCAGGCTATTATGCGCGCAGACTCGTGTGTTTAGCCTTAAGGCTTCCTTAAACTATGCTTGATCGGAAAAACGGATCGCTGGGAGCCGCGGCGGCATGTGCGGCGGAGATAGGCATCACTTGGAGATGTTTGAAGAGGCCGAGGAATGCGATCTGTCTTAGTGTTTGCCCACATGCCATGTGTTGGCTCTTGGAGGGAATCCGTATTCGGATTAAGCATTCAACACATCGACTGAAACATCTGCAAAAAAAAATAAAAACGCCTTTCATTTCAAAAAAGATAATACGCCTTGTAGGATAACTCCAGAGTTACAAGGAGAAAGAAAAACAATCTAAAGCCAGCCATCCACAGGCAGATCTTTCTTCAAGAGATTCGAGAACTCTCCGCTCTTATCTAAGGGGTGGCCAGGCAGGGCTGGCGCAAGGATTTTTGACACCCTAGGCAAAACCTGGCTCTACCCCTGACTCCACCCCTTTGCCCTGCCCATATATACATGGGCGTCCGTAGGTAGGGGCAACTGGGGGCAAGTGCCCCCCCCCCCTGGAAACAGGGATCGGCAAGGTGTTCACCATAGGCGTGCGCACAGGTTGTGCCCAGCTCTGCATTATACAACAGAGGAGGGGGCGGGTTACCCACAGCCGCTCAATGAATACTGGCATAGCACACGCCTGGAATCTGCACCCTGTACATAGCACACGCCTGGAATCTGCCCCCTGTACATAACACACGCCTGGAATCTGCACCCTGTACATAACACACGCCTGGAATCTGCACCCTGTACATAGCACACGCCTGAAATCTGCCCCCATGTACATAACACACACCTGGAATCTGCACCCTGTACATAGCACACGCCTGGATTCTGCACCCTGTACATAGCACACACCTGGAATCTGCACCCTGTACATAGCACACGCCTGGAATCTGCACCATGTACATAGCACACGCCTGGAATCTGCACCCTGTACATAGCACACGCCTGGAATCTGCACCCTGTACATAGCACACGCCTGAAATCTGCACCCTGTACATAGCACACGCCTGGAATCTGCACCCTGTACATAGCACACGCCTGGAATCTGCACCCTGTACATAGCACACGCCTGGATTCTGCACCCTGTACATAGCACACGCCTGGAATATGCACCCTGTACACAGCACACGCCTGGAATCTGCACCCTGTACATAGCACACGACTGGAATCTGCACCCTGTACACAGCACACGCCTGGAATATGCACCCTGTACACAGCACACGCCTGGAATCTGCACCCTGTACACAGCACACGCCTGGAATATGCACCCTGTACACAGACACGCCTGGAATCTGCACCCTGTACATAGCACACGACTGGAATCTGCACCCTATACACAGCACACGCCTGGAATCTGCACCCTGTACATAGCACACACCTGGAATCTGCACCCTGTACATAGCACACACCTGGAATCTGCACCCTGTACATAGCACACGACTGGATTCTGCACTCTGTACATAGCACAAGCCTGGAATCTGCACCCTGTACATAGCACACGCCTGGAATCTGCACCCTGTACACAGCACACGCCTGGAATCTGCACCCTGTACACAGCACACGCTTTGAATCTGCACCTGTACACAGACACGCCTGGAATCGCCACCCTGTACGTAGCACACGCCTGTGCTTGAGTGTTGATTTAAGGGGCCCCCTGCAGCCGAGAATCGGGGGGGATCAAAATTGTTGAGCGGGGGGGGTTCGATCTAAGTTGTTGAGCGCAGGGGGGGGGGGGGATGCGGCACGATCACAGTAGCTGAGCGAGGAGGGGTGCTACCGCTGGACGGGCTTCTTACCTCTTCATCAACAACTGCATGGCTCTTCCTGCTTCCTACTCCCGTGGCCCCCTATTGGGCGGGGCCCATGGGCTTGAGCCTAGTCAAGCCCAATGGTAAGTCCGGCCTTGCCTATAGGTAGGTATCAAGTTTCTACATACTATGGATCATATAGGTAGGTGTGAAGGTCCGGGGTGTCCACAAAAATTGGCCATGTAGCTAGGTAGGATGGTCATACCTTAGGCCAGTGATGGCCAAACTTGGCACCCCAGATGTTTTGGAACTACATTTCCCATGATGCTCATGTACTCTGCAGTGTATCAAAGTACATCAGAGCATCATGGGAAATGTAGTTCCAAAACATCTGGAGTGCCAAGGTTCGCCATCACTGCCTTAGGCCATATACATTAGGTAAGTATCAGGTCTCTACATACCATGGACCATATAGGTAGGTGTGAAGATGTCCACAAACATTTAAGTGTACAGTGGAACCTCGGATTACGAGCATAATTAGCCGGATTCACGTAGAGCGGCATATCTTTGAGCGGGCGTAGCGCATCTCATATGCGCTACGCCGACGTAACATAGAGAGGCAAGTACAGTATTCACAAAGCACTTGCTCCCTAAGTTACGGCGGCGTAGCGTAAATGGGCTGGCGTAAGCCCGCGTAATTCAAAGTAGGCTGGTAGTGGGCATGTTGTATTGTAATGAATCGTGACCCCATGTGAATGCATGGCCGAACGAACGCGCGCATGCTCAGAATCACGTCGCAAAAACTCCCTACGATACGACGTCACAATGCGTACGACGTGAAACCTCACTTACACCCAGCCCCATTCACGTACGATTTACGTAAACGACGTAAAATCCGACGGCACTTCCGACGTCCATACCCTAAACGACTTAGACCAGCTTTTTGGTGGTTTAACTTTACGGCGGAAAAACGCCTTACGTAAACGACGTAGATTACAGCGACAGGCGCAAGTACGTTCGTCAATCGGCGTATCTAGCTCATTTACATATTCGACGCGTAAATCAACGGAAGCGCCCCTTGCGGCCAGCGTAAATATGCACCCAAAATACGACGGCGTAGGAGACTTACGTCGGTCGTATCTTGGCCAAATTCAGGCGTATCTGGTTTCCAGAATACGCTCAAAGATACGACGGCGCACATTCGGACTTACGACGGCGTATCTACTGATACGCCGTCGTATGTCTCTCTGAATCTGGCTAAATGTGTTCCAGGAGAATGCTCGTAATCCAAAGCACTCGCATATCAAAGCGAGTTTCCCCATTGAAGTCAATGGAAACTAAAATAATTAGTTCCGCATTGACTTCAATGGCATGCAATACCGCATGCGGCCAGAGGCGGGGGGGGGCGCACGAGGACAGTTCCGCTAACCTTGGCAAACCTCCGTTCCCGAGCCTTTCCGAGGTTTGCCGAGGTCAGGCTCTGGTCTTTCCGTGCTTCTCCGAACGGCGCCGAAATATGCGTGCAAAAAATTAATGGTTTACGTCGACCTCACGGAATCCATCGCAGATCTGTAGCTGATGTTGTAGTTGAATCCCTGGAAATATTTTGTATATTAATGCGGAGCAGAGTTTCGCCTCGTGTCTCCGGAGCGCTCACATCGCCATCAGGAGAATCCTCCCGCCTCTTGTTCAAGCTCATTAGTTTTGCTGACTGACTCCTCACTGTGCCAAGTGCTTACAATTAAGTTTTGAAAGCTAAACTGGTGAGTGGATGGTAAGATTTCCTCTTTTTTTTCTCTATTCAGTCCAAGAACCATTTGTCCATCAATTTTCAAAATGAACAGTGTTTTTTTTTTTCTTGTATTTCAGCAAAACACGCTACATTTCCCAGTAATTAAATTGCTGGAAATATCGCTCATTCTTTTAAATCCAGCTGAAAAATGTGGGGGTGAAAAAAAACAAATGTCACACTCAACGTAAAGTTTTTTTTTTTATTATTTTCTTTTTTTAAGACTATAGAACGAGCGGCTCATCGTAAGCACGCGGCTGGGAAAATTCCTGCCTATGGGGTTACGGCGTTGAGAGGGTTAAGAGTAATTGGCAGAAAATGCAGCATTTTAAAAAGATGTTGTCACTGTTTTCATAAATGTTTTCTTTTTAAATGTTGGGCTTTGTAATGTCGTTTTTTTTTATTTTTTTTATTATTACAAAATGTTCTATTTATTAGTTTACTTTTTTCCCATTAAGTGTTATGGTTTGGTGCTTGGTTCTAAGTTCATTGCCGTATATGGTAACCACAATTTGATTTTTTTTTTCTTTACTTTATGATCAATGCTTCAGGATCAGCTTCAGGAATTATTATAATATTATAATATTAATTATAGACATTATTATATGTAGGTCTTTTTTTTCTTTACTTTATGATCAATGCTTCAGGATCGGCTTCAGGAATTATTATTATTATTATTATTATTATTATTATTATTATAATATTTAAAAATAATTATAGATTTTATTATAGGTAGGTCCTTTTTTTTTTCTTTACTTTATGAGAAATGCTTCAGGGTCGGCTTCAGGAATTATTATTATTATAATATTATAATAATTATTATAGAAATTATTATAGGTAGGTTTTTTTTTCTTGATTTTATGATCAATGCTTCATGATCGGCTTCAGGAATTATTATTATAATATAATAATAATAATTGTAGAGATTATTAAAGGTAGGTCTTTTTTTTTCCTTTACTTTAAAGCAAAGTAAATATCGGCTTCAGGAATTATTATTATTATAATAATAATAATTATAGATTTTATTATAGGTAGGTCTTTTTTTTTCTTTTTATGATCAATACTTCAGGATCGGCTTCAGGAATTATTATAATATAATAATAATAATTATAGACATTATTATAGGTAGGTCTATTTTTTTTTTTTTACTTTATGATCAATGCTTCAGGATTGGCTTCAGGAATTATTATTATTATTATAATATTTAATAATAATTATATTTTTTATTATAGGTAGGTCTTTTTTTTTTCTTTACTTTATGAGAAATGCTTCAGGATTGGCTTCAGGAATTATTATTAATATTATTATTATTATTATTATTATTATTATTATTATTATTATTATTATTATTATTATTATATTTAATAATAATTATAGATTTTATTATAGGTAGGTCTTTTTTTTTTTCTTTACTTTATGAGAAATGCTTCAGGGTCGCCTTCAGGAATTATTATTTTTTATTATTATAATAATATTAAAATAATAATTATAGAAATTATTATAGGTAGGTTTTTTTTTTTCTTGACTTTATGATCAATGCTTCATGATCGGCTTCAGGAATTATTATAATATTATAATAATAATCATAGACATTATTATAGGTAGGTCTTTTTTGTTCTTTACCTTAGGATCAATGCTTCAGGATCGGCTTCAGGAATTATTATTATTATTATTATTATTATTATTATTATTATTATTATTATTATTATTATTATAATAATATTAAAATAATAATCATAGACATTATTATAGGTAGGTTTTTTTTTTTCTTTACCTTATGATCAATGCTTCAGGATCGGCTCAGGAATTATTATTATTATTATTATTATTATAATATTACAATAATAATTATAGATTTTATTATAGGTAGGTCTTTTTTTTTCTTTACCTTAAGATCAATGCTTCAGGATCGGCTTCAGGAATTATTATTATTATTATAATATTATAATAATAATAATCATAGACATTATTATAGGTAGGTCTTTTTTTCTTAACGTTAACTTTATTATCAATACTTCAGGATCGGCTTCAGGAATTATTATAATATTAATCATAATTATAGACATTATTATGGGTAGGTCTTTCAAAATAAATAAAACACCTGGCCATTTATAAATGGCCTGGACTTCAAGTGGTTAAAGTAAGGCTCATGGCCCATAATTCTACGGCCACCATTCATTGTTAACTGTAAATCAATGAGATGTTAGGGCTTTTAGGTAGGGTGGGGGGGGGGGGGCGAGACACAGATTTACTGCCCTCCAATGGTTTTATCCCAATAAACGCAGTCCAACCAAGAAAACATGCTCTACCGCAAGTTACCTAGAGTCCCCCCCCCCAAAATCCATACCAGACTCTTATCTGAGCATGCAGCCCAGCAGGTTAGGAAAGGGGTGAGGACAAGTGAGTGCCCCCCCATCCTGAACAATTGCAGGCCACATGCCCTCAACATGGGGCGTGGGTACTTTGGGGCAGGGGGGCCCTGCACCCCCCCAACCCAAAGCACCTGGTCCACAAGGGCCTCTTCCCGACAACCTTGGCCGGTGGATGTCGAGGGGCTTATCAGGACCTGGAAGCTGCCTTTACCGAAGGGTCTGGTATGGTCTTGGAGGGGGTAACTCTATGCCATTTTTTTTTTATTATTTGGCATGGGGTTCCCCCTCAAGATCCTCAGAACACAGAAGATGGACCGACTTTGATCCCACTTCAATGATTTTTTAAAAATTTTTTTATTTATCACCAAAAAGCCAGTCCTCGCGGACCGTCAACATACAAAACATAACAGTAGAGACAACAGCTCTCGTATACAGGTATAACAACATATGTGAAACTATAGTCACAAACACATTACATCATTGCTGGTTAGAGTATAACTAGGTCCCGGTAATGGTGTGCCCTTCGGGGCGACAGTTAACGTCTCATGTCGCTCTACTTGTGTAAAAAAAATGACAAAAATTGTATATGAATTTTTATTTTTATTATTTCATAAATTAAATATTGTTTTTATTTATTTATTTTTCATTTATATAATAGAAAAAAAAAAAAAAAACAGTGGTGATCAAATACCACCAAAAGAAAGCTCTATTTGTGTAAAAAAAAATGGCAACATTTTTATTTGGGCACAGCGTTGAAGGACCGCGCAATTGCCAGTTAAAGCAGCACAGTGGCCTGGTCATGAAGGGTGGGGGGCGGGGGGTAAAACCTTCCGGATACGCAGTGGTTAAGGACGCTGCACTAAGGGGTTAAGCCGCTCGAATCCCCAGCAGCCTCTTTTGCACACTCGCACATCTATAAAAGATATTTATATTAGTGAGAGAAGCGAGCCGTCTGCTCCGTCTCGGAATCTTCGATAGCCGATCCGTGGCTTGATACGCTCCGAATGGAATTTTAGATCCACGTGTCTTTAAGTGGCACACATATATTGTTTTTATCACTCTTCCTCAGACATGATGGAGCTTTTAAACGTTTATTTATAGAAAAATCTGAGAATCCGCTCAGATGAGGCAACAAACAACAGATGTGTTGATACTCGCTGCTCAATAGAGTCAGAGAGAGCGGCAAAAACACGGCGAGGTATCCAAAAAACGCGACGATTTACAAAACGTGGAGCCAATATTGTACCGAGGGGTGAAGGAGGTGGTTTTAATGGGGGGGGGGGGGGGGGCTCTGACCCCAAATTTGGGACGTTTGGCTTTGGATAGAACACATTTAAGTCAAAGGAGATTGGGCGACTTGAATCTCTCTTTTAGATTGTAAGCTCTTAGGGTCAGGACCCTCTGATGCAGTTTGTATTGAATTGTATTGTAACTATATTGTCTCTCTACATTTCGTAAAGCGCTGCGCAAATTGTTGGCGCTATATAAGTGCAATATGTGGTCATCTGTCTCATCCAGAATCTCATTTTGTTTACAGACATAAGTAGCCTCATCAGTGCCCATCAGTGCCGCCTATCAGTGCTCATTATTGACACCTTCATTGCCACCTATCAGTGCCACCTAGCAGTGCTCATTATTGCCACCTTCATTGCCGCCTATCAGTGCCGCCTATCAGTGTTCATTATTGACACCTTCATTGCCGCCTATCAGTGCCACCTAGCAGTGCTCATTATTGCCACCTTCATTGCCGCCTATCAGTGCCTGCCACCTACCAGTCTCGCATATTAGTGCCACCTCTTCAGTACCTCATCAGTGCCTCATCAGTGCCACCTCATCAGTGCCACCTCTTCAGTGCCTCATCAGTGCCCGTCATACCGCATGCGGCCAGAGGCGGGGGCGCTGGAGAGCCTCGGAAACTGCCGGAAAGGCCAGAGGACAGTACGGCTGACCTCTGCAAACCTCGGAAAGACTGTTCCCCGAGCCTTGCCAAGGTCAGCAGAACTGTCCTCGGGCCTTTCCGAACGGCTGCAATCGGTGCTGTTCAACATCCGGCGCCCCCCCCCCACCTCAGGCCAAACGCCGTACTGCACACTCCAGTGATGGGTGCACATCATTGCTCTGGACCGGCTTCCCCATACCAAGAACAATGGGCCATGTCTGCATTATGTGAGTTGGCATGACTACTCGCCATAAGGTGACAACTTAAGAGCATAGCTGGAAGACAGTGGTCACCTCATATCTGGAGGTGTTCAGACAAGGGCCTTCAAGGCAGAGATACCAGATTATCTTTTGATAGTAGCAGATTTAAAAAGATAAAAAAATTAATTACATGAAGATGTTAAAGCTTACATGAGATTTTTAGGGCTGGGGTTTAGATCTAGTCTTCGTATGTCGGACGGCTACAGTATAAGAAGTCCTCTAAGGCTTTTTGGCTGTACGGTGCCCCCTACTGTTACAACATTGGTTGCCTGGTCCTTGCCCCATGCCATTAAACCGAGCTGTTGCTGTGCTTAGCAAATGGCACGTGCCCGTTGAACCTCCCGGATAAGAAGCTTTGCCAACATTTCCTCGTTTTTGCCAACTTACTTGCAAGTGAACAGCTTGTATCTCCATGAAAGGCAATGGATGGAACAAATTGCATTAAACGATGTAAGAGCGGCACTATGGAATGGCTTCGAAACCCCCAAAGAAAGCAGCAGAAGTGGCTTCAGAGGGAAAAAAAAAAAGGATATGGTGCGCTAAGTTGCGACGAAGAAGCTGATTTCAAGGTGACTGATACTTATCTGGAGATTTGTAGGTGTCAGGGGGTGGTACCGTGCCACCGCATTCCGGCTCCGAGACAACGTCTAACTAATGGTGCAGAAAAAGGAGTCCTACATCCACACAGATGGGTACATTTAACCAGAGAGAGCGCCAAGTGCGCCGTTCTCCTGCACGGGTTGCCTTCATCCAGCTTAACTGCCTAAATGAATTAGATTTCCCCCCCCAAAAAATTGACTCATAGGGTTAAACAGAAACTGGAAGCAACCCGTCCAATTAATCAATTAATTTCTAATGTCAGAACTGTTAAGGGGCCCATTCAGGCCAATCCATTGCGGTGTGTTTCTGTTACAATGTCATGCGTGGCAAAGCGATAAACGAGAGTACAATAGGTACAAATATCCAAGTATGATATATCACACCAAACATTATACAGCTAGATTATTTCTTACATTGTGGCCTGTGGCGGCTGTTTTTTTTTTTGGGTGGGGGGGTGGCAAACAACCACCCCCCTTGGTTGGCACTAATCTGCCCATCTGGGTGGCGGGCAGCGGCTCCGGTGTCCCGCACAGCGGACCCAATCTAGGTGGTGGGGTGGCGGGCTTCAGGCAACGGCTCCAGTGTCCTCATCTCCAGCTTTCAACGTGCGTCTCCTCCCTCCTCCTCCTTGGCGCTAGCCATCCAATAAGATCGCCTGATGTTTTGGCCAATCAAGAAACTGGTCTCACGAACCGCTTCTTGATTGGCGGGGAGGAGATTTAGGGGCAGATCCACGTACATCGGCGCATTTTTGCTTCGGGTGTAGCGTATCTAAGATACACTACGCCGCCGTAACTTACTTTTTTTTTGGAATCCTCAAAGAATTCGCGCCGTAAGTTACGGCTGCGTAGTGTATCTTTGGCGGCGTAAGGGCGCGCAATTCAAATGGATGTGATGGGGGCGTGTTTTATGTAAATACGTCGTGACCCGACGTGAACAACGTTTTTTTTGAACGGCGCATGCGCCGTCCGTGGGGGTATCCCAGTGCGCATGCTCGAAATTAAACCGGAACAAGCCAATGTTTACGACGGTGACGTCATTCTACGCAAATCCCTATTCGCGAACGACTTACGTAAACAGCGTAAAAAAATCAGAATTCGACGAGGGAACGACGGCCATACTTAACATTGAGTACGCCTCATAATAGCAGGGGTAACTATACGCCGGAAAAAGCCGAACGCAAACGATGTAAAAAAATGCGCCAGCCGGACGTACGTTCGTGGATCGCCGTAACTAGCTAATTTTGTAGATACAAAACAAAGATACGACGCGGGAACTTTAAATTGACGCAGCGTATCAATAGATACGCCGGCATAATTCTTTTGTAGATCTGCCCCTTAGTGTGAAAAAAGCAAATATTCATTCACTACTGTCACACAACTGGGTGGGCACGGGGCGCAGTGCTCTGCGCCCCAATCCCACCCTTTTTTGAAGCCTATTAAAGCCTCTGGCTCTAATCACGTGCTTCAAAAAAACACACTCCTCACAGGCGCCCGTGTGCCCCTAATGGATGAGCCGCCACTGTGTAGCACCTTTGTCCCAAACAGGGGCTACTAGCCTAGATTTTGTTTTTGGCTGGCAATCTTTACAAGGTTACATTGGACCAGCTTGGATGTAAGTATATGTGCCATACCTATAGGATGGAAGTTAGAAATCACTGCAGTAGGCACCAATATTACATTGATCTCCACTAGCTTCTGTATCCCATGGCCATTAATGTCTAAGACACTGGCACAAAAGTGAGTACACCCCTAAGTGAAAGTGTTGAAATTGGCCCCAACAAGCCATTTTCCCTCCCCTGTGTCATGTGACTCGTTAGCGTTACAAGGTCTCAGGTGTGAATGGGGAGCAGGTGTGTTCAATTTGGTGTTATCACTCTCACTCTCTCATACTGGTCACTGGAAGTTCAACATGGCACCCCATGGAAAAAAACTCTCTGAGGATCTGAAAAAAATAAATTGTTGCTCTACATAAAGATGACCTAGGCTATAAGAAGATTGCCAAGACCCTGAAACTGAGCTGCAGCACGGTGGCCAAGACCATACAGCGGTATAACAGGACAGGTTCCACTCAGAACAGACCTCGCCATGGTCCACCAAAGAAGTTGAGGTCACGTGCTCAGCGTCATATCCAGAGGTTGTCTTTGGGAAATAGACGTATGAGTGCTGCAAGCATTGCTGCAGAGGTTGAAGGGGTGCGAGATCAGCCTGTTAGTGCTCAGACCATACGCCGCACACTGCATCAAATTGGTCTGCATGACTGTCGTCCCAGAAGGAAGCCTCTTCTAAAGATGATGCGTAAGAAATCCCGCAAACAGTTTGCTGAAGACAAGCAGACTAAGGACATGGATTACTGGAACCATGTCCTGTGGTCTGATGAGACCAAGATAAACGTATTTGGTTCAGATGGTGACAAGCGTGTGTGGCGGCAACCAGGTGAGGAGGACAAAGACAAGTGTGTCTTGTCTACAGTCAGGCATGGTGTTGGGGGTGTCATGATCTGGGGCTGCATGAGTGCTACCGGAAACTGGGGGGCTACAGATCATTGAGGGAACCATGAATGCCAACATGTACTGTGACATACTGAAGAGACTGGGCCGCAGGGCAGTATTATAACATAACGACCCCAAACACACCTCCAAGACGATCACTGTCCTTCTAAAAAAGCTGAGGGTAAAGGTGATGGACTGGCCAAGCATGTCTCCAGACCTAAACCCTGTTGATTATCTGCAGGGAATCCTCAAACAGAAGGTGGAGGAGCGCAAGGTCTCCAACATCCACCAGCTCCGTGATGTCGTCATGGAGGAGGGGAAGAGGACTCCAGTGGCAACCTGTGAAGCTCTGGTGAACTCCATGCCCAAGAGAGTTAAGGCAGTGCTGGGAAAATAATGGCGGCCACACAAAATATTGACACTTTGGGCCCAATTTGGACATTTTCACTTTTGTTGCCAGCGGTTTATACATTAATGGCTGTGTGTTGAGTTATTTTGAGGGGACAGCAAATTTACACTGTTATACAATCCGTACACTCACTACACAACATTGTAGCCAAGTGTCATTTCTTCAGTGTTGTCACATGAAAAGATAGAAGAAAATATTTACAAAAATGTGAGGGGTGTACTTACTTTTGTCAAATACTATATGTGTTGAATTTGGGTCATGTGTTTTTTTTTTTTTTAACAAACAGATGTATCTAATAAAGTGGCCACTGGGTGTTGATTCCCTCTCGGCTCGGAATTTATAGAGCCTGTGGGTGGCTCCTCCAGGAGACGAAACCCTCAGGTCTAACATTCTACACACCTCGACGCACGCCACAAAACACCGTGTTCCCGCGAGCTGGTGGCGAGATCCTGGAGGTGTAATTGTCTAGCTGCATGCATACACACAGATAACTTAAAAAAAAGAGAACACAGGAAAGGAGAATTAAGATTAATTCCTAAATATGCCTCGTCCAAGGCACATCTCCCAGATTTTATTGATGGAGCCGTGAGTCACCAGCAACAGCTGGAGAGTCTAAACAAGCAGAAGCTCCGAATAACTCCATGGGCAGCATTAAAGCGAAAACCCAAACCCCCCCCTGAGTTCTCCGAGTTGTCTATATATATATATATATATATATATATATATATATATATACAGTTGCAATAAAAAGTATGTGAACCCTTTTGGAATGATATGAATTTCTGCACAAATTGGTCATAAAATGTGATCTGATCTTCATCTAAGTCACAACAATAGACAATCACAGTCGGCTTAAACCAATAACACACAAAGAATTCAATGTTACCATGTTTTTATTGAACACACCATGTAAACATTCACCGTGCAGGTGGAAAAAGTATGTGAACCCCTAGACTAATGACATCTCCAAGAGCTAATTGGAGTGAGGTGTCCAACTGCAGTCCAATCAATGAGATGAGATGGGAGGTGTTGGTTACAGCTGCCCTGCCCTATAAAAAAACACACACCAGTTCTGGGTTTGCTTTTCGCAAGAAGCATTGTGAATGATGCCTCGCACAAAAGAGCTCTCAGAAGACCTACGATTAAGAATTGTTGACTTGCTTAAAGCTGGAAAGGGTTATTAAAGTATCTCCAAAAGCCTTGCTGTTCATCAGTCCACGGTAAGACAAATTGGCCCGGATTCACAGACAGCGGCGCACATTTATGCATCTCCTGTACGCTACGCCGATGCAGCGCAGAGAGGCAAGCACTAAATTCACAAAGCCAGTGCTCCCAAAACTGCGATGGGTTTCCTAGGCGTAAGCCGGCGTAGGTGGAAGTGGGCGTGAGCCATGCAAATGAGGCGTGACCCCATGCAGATGATGGGCCGAGCACCAGACAGATACGTATAACGAACGGCGCATGCGCCGTCCCGTGGACGCATCCCAGTGCTCATGCTCAGAATCACATCAGAACTACTCCCTAAGATACGTCGGATCACTGCCTACGGCGTGAACGTAACCTACGCGCAGCCATATTCACGTCCAACGTAAAATACGCCGGTTTGTGTTCCCTGGATGCTGCTGAGTTACAACTCCTTTATGGGGCATAACTTTACGACGTACGTATAACTTACGCGCACTTGCGTCAGGCGCACGTACGTTCGTGAATCGCCATATCTCCCTCATTTGCATATTTGAATAGAAAATCAAACCGCTCTAATCTAACCAAAAATAAAAAGGAACTTGACATAGTGTAAATTGTAACTAGGAGCTTTTCATAGAATAAAAAGGTTGCACTTACAAGAAGTAAAAACATCAAAGGGCCGGCCGGCTAGCGAACACCCGTCCACTGCAGAGATACAACGCGATGACGTTAGCATGTCACCCCTCCCGACGCGCGTTTCGTCACACTCTGACGTCGTCCTGGGGCACTTCATATGTATACCCAAAAGATTCCGTATATATCTGTACATACTTACTAGTATGGTTTTAGAGGACGGATGAAATGCACATTCATTCAAAAAGAAAGGAATAGTGTCTAAAAATCCTTGAAATCTCACTCAGATTGTGAAGCTATCTGTTTGATGACCCATCAAGACCTAACTGTCTTAGGCCTAGTACACACGAGAGGATTTATCCGCGGATACGGTCCACCGGACCGTTTCCGCGGATAAATCCTCTCGAGGATTTCCACAGATTTGGATCCGATGGAGTGTACTCACCATCGGATCGAAATCCGCTCCGAAATCCCATCGCGATGACGTGTCGCGCCGTCGCCGCGATGATGACGCGGCGACGTGCGCGACGCTGTCATATAATGAATTCCACGCATGCGTCGAATCATTACGACGCATGCGGGGGATCCATTCGGACGGATTGATCCGGTGAGTCTGTACAAACCAGCGGATCAATCCGTTGGGATGGATTCAAGCGGATAGATTTTAAAGCATGTCTTCAAATTTTTATCCGCTTGAAATCCATCCCAGGGGATAAAAATCCACGGAAACAGATCCGCTGGATTGTACACACCAGGGGATCTATCCGCTGGAGCCGGTCCGCGGATCAATTCCAGCGGATGGATCCTCTCGTGTGTACGGGGCCTTAAACATTACATGGAATTTTTTCTTTTATTTTATTTTTTGCATATGTTTTATGGCATAAAGTAAAAAATATTTACACGGACTATTATCTATTATAATAATAATAATTTTAATAATAATAATAATAATAATAATAATAATAATAATAATAATAATAATATATTATTATTATTATTATTATTATTATTATTACTACAGAATGCATTTTAAATGTTATTCTTTCATTTATTGAACAGGCCCTTTAAAAAAAAAATTACATTTTTAAAGTACAAGTTTTAAATACCTGTAGTGTTTCTTGAAAATAAATATTTAAAAAAGCATTAAAAAAGTTTGATTTCAAAGTTTCCACCAAAGTGTTTTTGTTTATTAAATTTCACTTGTTTTCCTTCTATTGTATTAATTTATGAAACAAAAAGTAAAAATAAAAAAAGTTACAGACAAAAGGATGAAAGCTAATTAGACAAGTTTATTTAAAAAAACAGTTTGACTCGGCGGAAAAGCATAATGTTCCCTTCCTTCTGACTTATTGTTTTGACTGCAAAGAGATTGATGATAAAATTGGTAAATAGCAAAGTTTTTATCCAAAATGCGCTGAATCGACAAAAAAAGAGACCTCCTTCAGCCGATAGCTCATTGTACGGCTCTCCGACGCTGTCATCAAAAAAAAAAAGTCTTTGAATTTGACAAGATGTTATCGGCGTCTATTTTTAAAAGCCGGGCTACATGTGTTAGTGTCATCGTCACTCGCAAAGGAAGTTTTCTTTTATTAAGGAACACAATGGAAAATGAATACTTAGCAGTTTTCAACCCCCCACTCCAATCGCTGCCCTTTTTTTGTCGTCATTCAGCTGAATCTCTTTTTTTCATCTAAATTGTCTTTTATTTAAATTGTTGCCCGAAATAGCTTGGCTGCATTAGGTGTGTGTGTGTGTGAAAGAAACACAATGTCCTAAAAACAATTTAAATCTGGACTCTGAGGGGAATAAAACGATAAAAGCAATAAATCCTCAGGATGAAAATGAGTGAGGAAGTGACCAAATAAAAAAAAAGAATAAGGGACATTTTCTTTATTTTGGGAAGTTTTAAGTCCTCTTAGGTGACAGTTCAAGGGAGAAAGAAAGACAGAAAGAAAGAAAGAAGAAAGGAAGGAAGGAAGGAAGGAAGATAACAAACAAGGAAAAGGAGAAAATGAGAGGCAGGAAGGAAGAAAGAAAGTAAGGAAGGAAGAAAAGAAAGAAAGAAAGAAAGAAGATAACAAACAAGGAAAATGAGAAAATGAGAGGCAGGAAGGAAGGAAGGAAGGAAGAAAAGAAAGAAAGAAAGAAAGAAAGAAAGAAAGAAAGAAAGAAAGAAAGAAAGAAAGAAAGAAAGAAAGAAAGAAAGAAAGAAAGAAAGAAAGAAAGAAAGAAAAAAAGAAAGAGAAGGAAGGAAGGAAGATAACAAACAAGGAAAAAGAGAAAATGAGAGGAAGGAAGGCAGATAACAAACAAGGAAAACAAGAAAATGAGAGGCAGGAAGGAAGGAAGAAAGGAAGGAAGAAAAGAAAGAAAAAAAGAAAGAAAGAAAGAAAGAAAGAAGATAGAAATAGCAAAGAAGGAAGGAAGATAACAAACAAGGAAAAGGAGAAAATGAGAGGCAGGAAGAAAGATAACAAACAAGGAAAAGGAGAAAATGAGAGGCAGAAAGGAAGGAAAAAAAGAAAGAAAGAAAGAAAGAAAGAAAGAAAGAAAGAAAGAAAGAAAGAAAGAAAGAAAGAAAGAAAGAAAGAAAGAAAGAAAGAAAGAAAGAAAGAAAGATAGAAATAGGAAAGAAGGAAGGAAGATAACAAACAAGGAAAAAGAGAAAATAAGAGGAAGGAAGGAATACAATAATAAATAAGATAGAACTAGGAAAGAAGAAAGAAAGGAAGGAAGATAACAAACAAGGAAAACAGAGAACATGAGAGGAAGGGAGGAAGGAAGAAAGAAAGGAAAGAATGAAGAAAAAAAGAAAGAAAGAAAAGAAAAGGAAAAAATAGGAAAGAAGAAAGAAAGGAAGGAAGATAACAAACTAGGAAGATGAGAAAATGAGGAGAAGAAACGAAGGCAGAAAAATAGAAAGAAAGAAGATAAAAATAGAAAAGAAGGAATAAAGGAAGATAAAAAACAAGGAAGAAGAAATGAGAGGAAAGAAGAGAGGAGAGAAAATTTGTTAGAAGGAAATAAGGAATGAAAGAAGAAGAGAAAATAGGAAGGAGAGAAGGAATGAAAGAGTGGAAAAGTTGGGTGAAAGCAGATGAGGGGATAAAAGAAGGAAGAAAGAAATACGTGAATGAAGGAGAGAAGGAAGAAAGGAAATAGAGAAAACAGAAAGGGAAAGAAAGATAGGGAGAAAAAAAATAAAGGTGTCAAGAAAGGAAGGAATGAAAAATGGTGAGGGAGGAAGGAAGGAAGGACGATGTTGAAGATAGAAAGAAGCAGAGGACATTAGTAGGAGGGAAGGAATGAAGGAAAACAGAATAAAAATAGAAAGGGGAGAAGGAAGGAAGAAATTAATAAATAGAAATGAAGGAAGGGAGAAAATAAGGAAGAAGGAATGAAGTAGGGTTGTCCCGATACCACTTTTTTAGGACCGAGTACAAGTACCGATACTTTTTTTCATGTAGTCACCGATACCGAATACCGATACTTTTTTTAAATGTCATGTGACAGTTTTCAAACCACAATACAGACTAAGGATATTTTCTTTAGAATTATGAAGAACTCTAACTCAAGACATTATAAAAGAATAAAAATGAGTAAAAATGAATAAAAATGTTTTATTTGCTGGTCACGCAGTAGTAAAAAACTCAAAGAATTTTCATAGAACATGTTGATAAATACAAAAAAAGTATTCTATTTAGGTATCGGGAGCATTTGCGCGAGTACGAGTACTCCCGCAAATACTCGGTATCGGTCCCGATACCGATACTAGTATCGGTATCTGGACAACCCTAGAATGAAGTGAAGGAATGAAGGGAGGGCGGGAGAAAGAAATAGAGAAAAGGAAGTAAGGAAATTAAGAAAACAGGAAAAAGGGGAAGAAAGATAGGGTGAGGAAGAATAAAAGGAGTGAGAAAGAAGAAATGAAAGAAAGAAGGAAGAAATGTAGTGAGGGAGGAAGAAAAAGAAGAGAATATAGGTCAGACGGGGGTAAGTTAGGAAACAAAGAAAGAGAGGAAAAAAGGAAGGAAGGAATGAGATAGGAAGGAAATGTAGAAGATAATATAGGAATAAATTAAAGAAGGAAGATAGGGAAAAGAAAGGAAGAAAAGGAGGTTGGAAAGAAAAAGTTGAGGAAGGTAGAGAACAAACATCCAATGTAGAGAAGTTAGGAAATAAGTAATGGGAGGAAAAAAAGGAAGGAAAGAAGACAGGGAAAAGGAAGGAATGAAAAGAAGAAACATTGTGAGGGAGTAAAGAAGGAAGGAAGATTGGGAAAAGAAAGGAAGAAAAGAAGGAAGGAAAAAGGAAGTTAGGAAGGGAGCAAGAAGAAGTTAGAGAACCTACATTCGAATGAGAGAAGTTTAGAAAATAAGGGAAGGGAGGAAGGAAGGAAGAAAGGAGAGAAGATAGGCAAAAGAAAGGAGTGAAAACATAATGAATAGGAAGCAAAATAGTGAGGAAGGAAGGAATACAGGAAAAAGAAAGGAAGAAGAGAACGAAGGAAGACATAAGTTAAGAAGGAAAGGAAGGGAGAAAAGAAGGAAGGCATGAGAGATGATAGGAAGGAATCAACATTAAGTTCTTATTCCTGTGTGTGGTCCTTTAGCTTTGCTGTCATTCATGGTGCAGCGGAGGGGCGGGGCACAGACACAAAGCTTGTAAGGTCATTAGATATTCAAAACCTACTACTAGATGGGCTCACATAGAACATTCTACTCCAATCCAGACTCTGTTGGGTCAGACTGGTAGTTGATAGTCAGCATAGTTATTAGAGGGCTTTATACAGCCCAGGCTGCTGCACACATATCCCAGGATGTGATATACACCAGATATGACCGTCAGTCTATTTCCATAGAGAATCTTTCCACATATGTTAATATTACATTCACCATCCTCTATCATTTCCTCCCGTTAACTAACCATGGGGCTCTGTGTCTGCCTCTCATCTGTATTAAAACTTCACAATTACTCTGGCCCAGAAAAGCGCAGATTTAGTTGTCACTATGCATTTGCAATCATAATTGTTTGTTGCTGGCTTGGGTGGATGAAGCCCTCCCATCGCCGTAGCTGGAATATTATATTCACACGCAGACAATAGCGGGACAGTTGATGTACTGGACGAAGTGTAATTTATTACCTGTCAGCCTCCATGAACAAGATCCTATCTCCCAGAAGAAAATATAAAGCACGACTTTGAGACATTTGCAAACTCAGTTAATTTGGACCATGTCTCGAGGGAGCTTGATACCATGCTGGTAAGGGTTGGTATTCCCCAATGTCAGGGACTTCTTAGTGCCTCTGGCTTTAGAGATAGCTTAATATTGTTCTGATAATGGTTGGTATTCCCTAAAGTCAGGGACTTCTTAGTGCCTCTGGCTCTAGAGGTAGCTTAATATTGTTCTGCTAAGGGTTGGTATTCCCCAACGTCAGGAACTTCTAAGTAACTCTGATTCTAAAGCGAGATTATTACTGTCCTGGTATCGGTTGGTATTCCCCTATGTCAGGGACATTTAAGGGATTCTTGATATTTTTCCGGTATGGGTTGGTACATCCCAACGTCAAGGACATCTAAGTACATCTGACTCTAGAGATAGCTTGATATTGTCCTGTTAAGGGTTGGTATTCCCCAACACCAGGGACTTCTAAGTGCCTCTCACTCTAGAGATAGCTTGATATTATCCTGGTAAGGGTTGGTATTTCAAATGTCAGGGACATCTAAGTGCCTTCTTCCTCTAGAGATAGTCTGATAATGTCCTGGTAAGGGTTGGTACTTTCCAATGTCAAGGACATCTAAGTAACTCTGCCTCTAGAGATAGCTTGGTATTGTCTTGGTAAGGGTTGGTATTCCTCAACAACAGGGACTTCTTAGTGCCTCTAATTCTAGAGATAGCTTGATATTACCCTGGTAAGGGTTGGTATTCCAAATGTCAGGGACTTCTTAGTGCCTCTGGCTCTAGAAGTAGCTTAATATTGTTCTGCTAAGGGTTGGTATTCCCCAACGTCAGGAACTTCTAAGTAACTCTGATTCTAAAGCGAGATTATTACTGTCCTGGTAACGGTTGGTATTCCCCTATGTCAGGGACATTTAAGGGATTCTGCCTCTCAAAAGAACCTTGGTATTGTTCCGGTAAGGGTTGGTACTTCCCAACGTCAAGGACATCTAAGTACATCTGACTCTAGAGATAGCTTGATATTGTCCTGTTAAGGATTGGTATTCCCCAACACCAGGAACTTCTAAGTGCCTCTCACTCTAGAGATAGCTTGATATTATCCTGGTAAGGGTTGGTACTTTCCAATGTCAAGGACATCCAAGAACCTTTGCTTCTAGAGATAGCTTGGTATTGTCTTGGTAAGGGTTGGTATTCCCCAACACCAGGGGCTTCTAAGTGCCTCTCACTCTAGAGATAGCTTGATATTATCCTGGTAAGGGTTGGTACTTTCCAATGTCAAGGACATCTAAGTACCTCTGCCTCTAGAGATAGCTTGGTATTGTCTTGGTAAGGGTTGGTATTCCTCAACACCAGGGGCTTCTAAGTACCTCTGCCTCTAGAGATAGCTTGATATTACCCTGGTAAGGGTTGGTACTTTCCAATGTCAAGGACATCTAAGTAACTCTGCCTCTAGAGATAGCTTGGTATTGTCTTGGTAAGGGTTGGTATTCCTCAACAACAGGGACTTCTTAGTGCCTCTAATTCTAGAGATAGCTTGATATTACCCTGGTAAGGGTTGGTATTCCAAATGTCAGGGACTTCTTAGTGCCTCTGGCTCTAGAAGTAGCTTAATATTGTTCTGCTAAGGGTTGGTATTCCCCAACGTCAGGAACTTCTAAGTAACTCTGATTCTAAAGCGAGATTATTACTGTCCTGGTAACGGTTGGTATTCCCCTATGTCAGGGACATTTAAGGGATTCTGCCTCTCAAAGAAGCTTGATATTGTTCCGGTAAGGTTTGGTACTTCCCAACGTCAAGGACATCTAAGTACATCTGACTCTAGAGATAGCTTGATATTGTCCTGTTAAGGGTTGGTATTCCCCAACACCAGGGACTTCTAAGTACCTCTCACTCTAGAGATAGCTTGATATTATCCTGGTAAGGGTTGGTATTTCAAATATCAGGGACATCTAAGTGCCTTCTTCCTCTAGAGATAGTCTTATAATGTCCTGGTAAGGGTTGGTACTTTCCAATGTCAAGGACATCTAAGTACCTCTGCCTCTAGAGATAGCTTGGTATTGTCTTGGTAAGGGTTGGTATTCCTCAACAACAGGAACTTCTTAGTGCCTCTAACTCTAGAGATAGCTTGATATTACCCTGGTAAGGGTTGGTATTCCAAATGTCAGGGACATCTAAGTGCCTTCTGCCTCTAGAGATAGTCTGATAATGTCCTGGTAAGGGGTGGTACTTTCCAATGTCAATGACATCTAAGCAGAACTTTTTTTCTCAGAAAATAGGTGCAGGAACTCAACCACGACCCCGTTCAGATTTCAAAAACAGTAGAAGGGTCTTAAAGGGGCATTAAATACCAGTATTGCATTACATACAGAGTGCAGAGTTCAGGGTGTTACACACAGAATGCAAAGCTGTCACTTGTAAACACAGAAACCAGACTTTTGTTTTGTGTTTACAAGTGATTGTGGTGAGCAGGCACCAAAGGGTCTGAGCCAGAGGTGGTGGAACTGAGTTCCCCCAAGTTCCCCCTAAAAAAAAGCCCTGCATCTAAGTACCTCTGCCTTTAGAGATAGCTTGATATTGTCCTGGTAAGGGTTGATATTGCCCAGTGTCAGGGACATTTAAGTGACCCTGCCTTTTAAGGGGGCTTGATATTGTGCTGGTAAGGGTTGGTATTCCCCAACACCAAGTACATCTAAGTGCCTTTGACTCTAGAGATAACTTGATTTTGTCATGGTAAGGGTTGGTATTCCCCAATGTCAGGGACTTCTAAGTGCGTCTGCCTTTCGAAATAGTTTGATATTGTGCTGGTAAGGGTTGGTATTCCCCAACACCAAGTACATCTAAGTGCCTTTGACTCTAGAGATAACTTGATTTTGTCATGGTAAGGGTTGGTATTCCCCAATGTCAGGGACTTCTAAGTGAGTCTGCCTTTAGAAATAGTTTGATATTGTGCTGGTAAGGGTTGGTATTCCCCAACACCAAGTACATCTAAGTGCCTTTGACTCTAGAGATCACTTGATTTTGTCATGGTAAGGGTTGGTATTCCCCAATGTCAGGGACTTCTAAGTGCGTCTGCCTTTAGAAATAGTTTGATATTGTGCTGGTAAGGGTTGGTATTCCTCAATGTCAAGGACTTCTGACTGAGGAAAAGGGGGAGACTAAGGATTCTGTTGTGAAAGTGAGGGACTGAGGACTGTAATGTGAGGGGGGACGGAGGACTTCTGATGTGAAGGCGGGAGGACTAAGAGCTCTGATGTGAAAGGAGGGGACTGAGGACTTTAATGTGAAGGGGGGGCTGAGGACTGATATGATAGGGGGAACGAAGGCTGACCCTCATTTAGATGGTAAAGGTAAAGAGGACTCTGATGTGAAAGGGATGGATGAGGATGATGTTGATGCAAAGGGGGGGATCTGAGAACTCTGAGGCCCCGTACACACGTCCGAGAAACTCGACGGGCAAAACACATCGTTTTGCTCGTCGAGTTCATTGTGAAGCCGCCGAGGACCTCGGCGAGCCAAGTTTCCCCATTGACTAACGAGGAAATAGAGAACATGTTTGGTTTGACGAGTTCCTCGTCGGTTTCCTTGGCCAAAAGTGTACACACGACCGGTTTCCTCGGCAGAATACGGCTCCGATCGAGTTTCTGGCTGAATTCTGCCGAGAAACTCGGTCGTGTGTACGGGGCCTGATGTGGAAGGGGGAAGGGACTGAGGAGTCTGATGGGAAAAGGGGGGGCACTGAGGACTCTGATGTGAAAGGTGGGGGTGAATAAGGACTCTGATGTGAAAGGCAAGGATGAGGACGTTGAGGTGAAGGGGGATCTGAGAAGGAAGGCTGACCCTCATTTAGATGGTAAAGGTAAAGAGGACTCTGATGTGAAAGGGAAGGATGAGGATGTTGATGCAAAGGGGGGGATCTGAGAACTCTGATGTGGAAGGGGGAAGGGACTGAGGAGTCTGATGTGAAAGGGGGGGCACTGAGGACTCTGATGTGAAAGGTGGGGGTGAATAAGGACTCTGATGTGAAAGGCAAGGATGAGGACGTTGAGGTGAAGGGGGATCTGAGAACGAAGGCTGACCCTCATTTAGATGGTAAAGGTAAAGAGGACTCTGATGTGAAAGGGAAGGATGAGGATGTTGATGCAAAGGGGGGGATCTGAGAACTCTGATGTGGAAGGGGGAATGGACTGAGGAGTCTGATGTGAAATGTGGGACACTGAGGACGCTGATGTGAAAGGTGGGGGTGAATAAGGACTCTGGTGTGAAAGGGGGAGGGGCTGGGGAGTCTGATGTGAAAGGTGTGAAAGGGGGGGGCTGAGTACTCTGATGTGACGGGGGACCACCCTGTTGCCTATACTGTTACATTTTGAATTATATAAAAATTATTATAACCCCCCCCCCCCCACACCACCAGCTTCAGGAATTAAAGGGATAAGATTAAGCCTCTAAAAACCCCTGGGGGACACCACCCTAAGAATCACCCAAAGCCAGAAACATCAGTAGTGGGTGAAATAACCCTCTAAGAAAAGTCCCCTCTCCTCCCAGCCCCCACTCTTCTCTCCAACACAAATGATGAGAATGTTGTGTGCCTTCATTCGTTGGTTTAAGCCAACATATCAGCTGTATTTAGCATTGGGGGGGGGGGGGGGGGGGTTTCTGATAATTCTATATCTGGACAAATAAACCAATTCATCATTTTATAGCGAAGCTTTACGGCGTGATAAAAATAAACCATCTGTCCGCAGCCATACCACTGCAAAAAGGTCTTTGTGTGATGGAAATTAAACTAAGCGAATGGGGAGATAATAAAATGAGAAGGCTGGTAGACCTAAAGCCACAGCTGCCTTATATAAAATAAAAGAATACTATTAATAAGGTTAATAAAAAAAAAAAAAATGCGTTTGCAATGGCAAAAATCATAAGATCCAGAGATACAAGCAGCTGAAGTCATATATGGATCTTTAGCCGGATTCACAAAGACTTACGCCGATGTATCTACTGATACGCCGCGTAAGTCCGCAGATGCGCCGTCGTATCTATGCGCTTGATTCTGCAAAGGAGATGCACCTGAATTTCGGCTCCATCCGGCCGACGTAAGTCTCCTACGCCGTCGTATCTTGGGCGCATATTTACGCTGGCCGCAAGGGGCGTTTCCATTGATTTACGCATCGAATATGTAAATGACCTAGATACGCCGATTCACGAACGTATTTACGCCCGTCGCAGTAATCTACGCCACTTACGTAAGGCGTACGTCCGGCGTAAAGATAAACCACCTCAATAGCAGGTGTAAGTCATGTTAGGGTATGGACGTCGGAACAGCCGTCGTATTTTACATCGTTTACGTAAGTCGTACGTGAATGGGGCTGAGCGTAGGTTACGTTCACGTCGAACGCATTGAGCCGTCGTATCTTAGGGAGTATATGCAACGTAATTCTGAACATGCGTGCGCATGCGCCGTTCGTTAGGCTCTTCATTTACATGGGGTCACGCTTCATTTTAATACAGCACGCCCACTACCTGCCTACTTTTCATTAGGCGGGCTTACGCTGGCCCATTTACGCTACGCCGCCGTAACTTAGGGAGCAAGTGCTTTGTGAATACTGGTCTTGCCTCTCTATGTTACGTGGGCGTAGCGCATATGAGATGCACTACGCCCGCTCAAAGATACGCCGCTCTACCTGAATCCGGGCCCTTGTCTTTTCCTGTAAAAGGAAGGGTGCCATTTTCTTCCACCTCGAGAGCCTCCGTATTGGTCAGTGAGGATGAGCAACACATTAATTGGTCATTATGGAGTTTAAGGAAATCGGGAGGGGTGGGGCTAAACTCAACCTGCACAAAAAAATATATATAGATATCTATTTATATATAGATATCTATATCTATATATATCTATATATATATATATATATATATATATATATATATATATATATATATATATATATATGAGCAGCGCAATGAAAGTCCATATAAAAATAACTGAAGATGACACCCAGTGATACAGCGAAAACTCTTCAAACCAAAGTGATGTAACCGCCACCAACAAGAGAAATTCTTCCTTACCAGATGGGATAGACCATTTGCGTTAACAACTGGTCAAAACAGCTTGGTCTCACCATAGGAGAGAAGATGCGGATGGATCCAGCAGAATGGTAAGTAATCCGATCAGATATGAAAAAACAACAGAAAACACGATCTCAGTGTAGACTGTTTGTATTTTATTCCAAGGGTAAAAAAGTTCACTATACAGCAAAAATCCTGGACTGGACAATATGCACAGGGAAATCCACTGGAGGACTACCGTCTGGTATAGCGAATGAGATTAAAACCATAAAAAAGCATGGCATGTAGCCCGTGGTGTACAGCCGCAAATGGCAATGGAAAGGACGCGGGTGACGTCACAAATCTTTGTGACGGGGGAGGAGCTTTGTGACGTCACCACAGTGCTACCAGAAGGTGATCCAGTTTCTGACAGATGGAAACGCGGTAAGGTACTACAAGGAGAAAGGCATGCCGCATAAAGCAAGAGCTGCCGTTTCAGAAAAGGTAGTCTCTGTCACCATGGCAAGGCAGAAATTGCACAGAGAACCAGTAACAGCACAGGGTCAAGGACAGAACGGGGGAGAAGTGTAGTCTAGTAGGTAGATTCAGGTTCAATGACCTAACTTTGCGGCGGCGTAGCTTAAGGAATTTAAGCTACGCCACCGTAAGTTAGCGAGGCAAGTACATGATTCTCAATGTACCTGCCTGCTAGTATACGGCGGCGTAGCTTAAAGCGGGCGGGCGTAAGGGCACCTAATTCAAATGGGTTGGGGGGCGTGTTTAATGGCAATGAGGCTTGACCTCACGTTTTTTACATTTTTTAAACACTGCGCATGCCCCGGGCGACTACATTTCCCAGTGTGCATTGCGGTTACGTACGCCGCACGGGCCTATTGATTTCAAACGTGGACGGAAACTACGTAAATCCCGATTCGCGGACGACTTACTCAAACGACGTTAAAAATTCGAACCTCGCGGCGGGAACGGCGGCCATACTTTAACTTTGTTATTCCACCTAATAGGTGGGATAACTTTAGGCCTCCTAAGGCCTTACGGAAACAGCGTAAATAGACTGCGGCGGCCCGGGCGTACGTTTCGTGAATCGGCGTACAAACTCATTTACATATTCTACGCCGACCGCAATGGAAGCGCCATCTAGCGGCCATCCGAAATATTGCAATCTAAGATAGGACGGCGCAAGCTGTCGTATCTTAGATATGTTTAAGCGTATCTCTGTTTGAGCATACGCTTAAACATAGGTCGGCGTAGATTCTGAGTTAGGTCGGCTTATCTACTGTTAAGCCGGCCTAACTCTTTCTGAATCTACCTATAGGTCTTCAATTGCAGGGGGGGGGGGGCTTCAGATACAGTAAGTGATAGCATGAACACCTGAATCCTGCAGAATTTACTATGCTTATCTTATAATGTGGGGACCGGACACATTTACAGATAAGGAAGAGGAAATGTATAAAATAGGGAAATTCTCATTAGACCCGGCGTTCATCATCTTTCTTCATATCTGAAGACGCAGCCACCTGACGCCCCGCGTGCCTTCATGCCCACAGCAAAAAAGACGCGAAAAAGCCAGAAAGTCTCTCTCTGAGGATCAGCAGGTAATGTATTAGACATAATTAATTAGCACATCACATACTTCAATACACAATGTTCAGACAGACTTGTAATCAGAGGATCTTCATACACGCTGGTTTGATGATGCATGGGTCTCGCCGGACTAGTTATGTATGTATAGGAAGCCGGAGCCGCGTGCTGGGAGGAAGAGTTTGGATCTTTTAGGAAGGATTGTAATATTACCCGACAACCCTGAATTTTACCAACCCCCCCCATTCTCGAAATTTCCCTACTGAAATGCGTCGGTGGACTATAAGTCCCAGCATACCTCAAGAAGCAACTTAGGATTGTTACAGCCATCCAGCAAACACTGCAACTGTGCTAAGATCGGAAAATCGTCGTTCCCCCCACCTAGGTGTCTATAATTATCACCTGACACACGAGTAGTAACTTATTAAGACTGAATACTATATTTATGTGCAAGAAATACTTAAATGATCTGATGTTGGCATAGCATGTCATTAACCCTTTCATGGCAACCGACATATGTCATAAGTCAGCAGCAGCACCGGCGTGTACACACACCAGCAGCCAGGAGCTCGCTTACATTTTCTCAGTTGACTGTCAGCTTGTCAGCAATTAATGCGATAATAAAATCAAAACCAAAAATGTAATTTATTACAGCTTCCCGATCATTAGATGTGGTGGCTGCATTCGTTTTCTTTTTTTAGGCTTTTTTTTACTCTTTATTTTCGCCTGGTGAACCAGCCAGTAACACACCTCTTGTCTCAGGCCCCATTCACACCTAAGCATTTTATTATTTTTATTATTATTATTATTATTATTATTATTATTATTATTATTATTATTATTATTTTTATTAATAATAATAATAATAATAATAATAATAATAATGTATTTATTTATTTTGTCTTAAGGTTAGGGTGTTTAGTTATTTATCATTATATTATTATTATTATTATTATTATTATTATTATTAGTATTATTTTATGGTCTAGGTAGGGCATGGGTGCTCAACCTGTTGCCCTCCAGCTGTTGCAGAACTACAAGTCCCATAATGCATTGCAAGCCGCTGACAGTTACAAGCTTGACTCCCAAAGTCAGAGGCATGATGGGAATTGGCGTTCCATAAAAGATGGAGGGCCACAGGTTGAGCACCCATGGTCTAGGGCAGGGATTTGCAATTAGCGGACCTCCAGCTGTTGCCAAACTACAAGTCCCATGAGGCATAGCGAGACTCTGACAGCATCAAGCATGACACCCAGAGGCAGAGGCATGATGGGACTTGTAGTTTGGCAACAGCTGGAGGTCCGCTAATTGCATATCCCTGGTCTAGGGGTTCAGGTTATGAGTTATTTATTTATTATTACATATTATTAATTTATTGTATTTATTTATGATTATTTTTAATTATTTGTGTATTTATTTTACATTTATTTATTATTATTATTATTATTATTATTATTATTATTATTATTATTATTATTTAGTAGTAGTAGTAATATTAACACCCTAACCCTAACAAATAATCCTAACCCAGCAGCCAGGAGCTTGCTTACATTTTCTCAGTTGACTGCCAGCTTGTCAGCAATTAATGCGATAATAAAATCAAAATCAAAAATGTAATTTAGTACACCTTCCCGATCATTAGATGTGGTGGCTGCATTTGTTTTATTTTTTTTAAGGCTTTTTTCCTCTTTATTTTTGCCTGGTGAACAAGCCAGTAACACACCTCTTGTCTCAGGCCCCATTCACACCTAAGGGATTTATTATTATTATTATTATTATTATTATTATTATTATTATTATTATTATGTATATGTATATGTATAATGTATTTATTTATTTTGTCTTAAGGTTAGGGTGTTTAGTTATTTATCATTATATTATTATTATTATTATTATTATTATTATTATTATTATTATTTTATGGCCTAGGGGTTCAGGTTATGAGTTATTTATATATTATTAATTTATTGTATTTATTTATGATTATTTTTAATTATTTGTGTATTTATTTTACATTTATTTTTTTACCTTAATTTTCGCCTGGTGAACCAGCCAGTAACTGACCTCCTGTCTTAGGCCCCATTCACACCTAAGGGATTTATTATTATTATTATTAATAATAATAATAATAATAATAATAATAATAATAATTTTTATCTTTATGTTTTTTTGGCACCGGGTGAAGTTTTTTTTGGTGTGTTTCGTAAGCCATGGGCTAAAAAAAAAAAAAAAAAGTAGCTAACTGCACCTGCCTATCAGGCACTATTCTGGTACAGAGCCACCTAGTGGCAAAGTAGCTAACTACACCTGCCTATCAGGCACTATTCTGGTACAGAGCCACCTAGTGGCAAAGTAGCTAACTGCACCTGTCTACCAAACACCATTCTAGTACAGAGCTTCCTAGTGGCAAAGTAGCTAACTGCACCTGCCATCAAGGTTGTTTTTTCTGGAACAGAGCCACCTAGTGACAAGGTAACTAACTGCACCTGTCTTCCAGGCACTATTCTGGTACAGAGCCACCTAGTGGCAAAGTAGCTAACTGCACCTGCCTACAGACTACATTGCATACTTTTCTTTTTTTTTTTTTTTTCTTTTTTTTTACCCATAGTTCTACTTTAAACCAAGTTTAAAACTTTTCATTTAAAAAGAAAGAAAAAGAAAAAAAAAAGGACACAGCTCTCGGGAAAAAAAATGGTAAAAGTTATAATCCAAACTTAAAGGCCAGCATCTTTTCACCCCCATTATGAGAAATGACCTAGTAAAAGGCAGACTAATGAGCCGTTATTAAAAATGCAGTGAGCTAGATTTTGGGCTAATCTCGGTCCACTTTCATGGGGTGAGACAGTATATGTCTATTTAAATAGAATTAATCATTTCAAACAGATGAGGGCCGATAAACAAATGGAAGGAGCTGAAAGGAGACTTTTAATAGAAGCTTGGTCTGAAATGATAGATGTTTCAGCTGCGGGAACAAACTGAGCCGAAAGAGAAAGGAATTTGTGCAGTTCCATTGTGACGGGCTATTAGTGAGGCTATTCCGATACCCTTATGAGGAATTCAATTTACAACTGAAAAGAACCGCACAAGGGCCTAAAGGACCTCTCTCTCTTTAACATAGCAAAGTATGAATGTTTGGCCACGTCCAGGCTGGGCCTAGATGATTAATACCGCTTTACAAGAAGGGAATTCTTTATTTTTTTTATGAGTCTGGTCACATGGTACAGGCAGGGATGGACTGGCCATTGGGACTACAGGGAGTTTCCCGGTGGGTCGATGGCTCAGTGGGCCGGCTTCAGTGACAGCAGACCGCCGCCCCCCTCCGCTCCTCTGTCTCTCCTTCCCCGCAGAGCTCACCTCCTCTCCCTCCCCGCAGCGCTCACCTGGGAGGGAACAGAGAATCAGGGGGAGGACCAGAGGAGCAGGGGGGGACTACAGAGGAGCATGGGGGGAGGGGACAGACAGCTGACTCAACAGCTATGGCCTGGGAGTTTCTCACTTCTGCCTAATCTTGTCCCATAAGGGGGGGGGGGCACCAAACTGATTCTTTGCCCCGGGTGAAATAATGTCTAGCTTCCCCACTGGTACTGCCTATAAGAGTACCAGTACCAGCCGTTCTACTCTAATAAAGTAGAACGGCTAGTGGCTAGTGAAGGGGGAGAGGGGGCTTGGGTGGCCGGGGGGGGGGGGGTGCGGGAGTTGTCCGGCCGCCATGGGAGAGACATGTCAAGGTGGGCCAGTCTGGATGAAGTCCAGGGCCAAATTTTTGTCCCAGTCCAGCCATGGGTACAGGAGATATGGACATCGATCAGCCGCTAAGCCGACACCTAGGTCCACCACTAGCCAATTTGGGGCAAGAAATTATCTAATAGAACAATTGCTG
>NC_053499.1:154537285-154607285 GCF_905171775.1 Rana temporaria | reverse complement strand
AAATAATGACGAGTATATTTCTTTACAGTGATTGGGGTGGAGGTTATACCACACAGCCTGACATTTAGGTGAGGGTGCCAAATAACTCAGGTTTAAGGGGAACCCTAGCCTTACCAATGTTCACTTAAAAAAGACCTAGCATCTGACCTATTTTTCCATAATATAAACACTATATTACCAAAAGTATTGGGACGCCTGCCTTTACACGCACATGAAATTTAATGGTATCCCAGTCTTAGTCCGTAGGGTTCAATATTGAGTTGGCCCCGCCCTTTGCAACTATAACAGCTTCAACTCTTCTGGGAAGGCCGTCCACAAGGTTTAGGAGTGTGTCTATGAGAATGTTTGACCATTCTTCCAGAAGCACATTTGTGAGGTCAGGCACTGATGTTGGACGGGAAGGCCTGGCTCGCAGTCTCCTCCCTAATTCATCCCAAAGGTGTTCTATCAGGTTAAGGCCAATCATGTTCCTTCATACCAAACTTGTTCATCCATGTCTTTATGGACCTTACTCTGTGCACTGGTGCGCAGTCATGTTTGGACAGGAAGGGGTCATCCCCAAACTGTTCCCACAAACTTGGGAGCATGACATTTTCCAAAATGTCTTGGTATGCTGACCAAGCCCAACCCCACACCATAATCCCCCCTCCACCAAATGATTTGGACCACAAAGCAAGGTCCATAAAGACATGGATGAGCGATTTTGGGATGGAGGAACTTGAGGTTCTATTGTTGTTACTGGCTGTGGAACCAAGGAACGGTCCTTGGAGCAGGGCAGGGGGTGGAACCAAGGAACGGTCCCTGGAGGTAAGCAGGGGGTGGAACCAAGAAATGATCCTCAAAGGTGGTCAGGGGGTGGAACCAAGGAACAGTCCTCGGAGGTGGGCTGTGGGAAGAACCAAGGAACGATCCTCACAGTGGGGCGGGGGGTGGAACCAAAGAACGGTCCTCAGAAGTGGACAGGAGGTGGAACCAAGGAATAGTTATCAGAGGTGGGTAGGGATGGAACCAAGGGACAGTCCTTGGAGGTGGGCAGTGGGAGGAACCAAAGAACCAAGGAACGGTCCTCGGAGGTGGGCAGGAGGTGGAACCGAGGAACGGTCCTGGGAGGTGAGCAGGGGTTGGAACCAAAGAACGGTCCTCGGCGGTGGGCAGGGGGGGAACCAAGGAACGGTCCTCGGAGGTGGACAGAGGATGGGACCAAGTAACGGTCCTCGGAGGTGGGCAGGGGGTGGAACTAAGGAACGGTCCTCGGAGGTGGGCAGGGGGTGGAACCAAGGAACGGTCCTCGGAGAGGGGCAGAGGGTGGAACCAAGGAACGGTCCTTGAAGGTGGGTAGGGGGTGGAGAAAGAGGGAGTTCCTGCACCTATTCTTTGAGAAAAAAAATCCCTGAGAGTAAGTAATTTCAATACAGGAGAGGAGACTGAAGGGAAGGCTGGAGTTCTGATGATTTTTATTTCAATTATTTATATTGGAGGCCTCAGTACACTGTATAGTGGATCCCTTAAAAAAAAAAAAAAAAAAGAGTCACCTACCAAGGATGAGCAGTAATAGGGCTCCCTTTGTCTCGAGCTGCACCACCAAAGGAGACTGCGATGGCGGATGATCCGTGAGAATTATCTGCAAGGAATGTGTCAAAACGAGCATATGTCTAACAGAAGTATTTGTTTTCCCAGAGAGCGAAGAGTACAGATTTCCTTTTACATAATTAGAATTTGATACATAAGAATGATTACGTCTCCCCACCAGGATACCCAAGATGCACACACGCTTTCCCACACTGCAGACAAGGAGGAGAACCAATGCCAAGATGAAACGGTGCACCGCAATCTAGAAAACATAGATGGAGAGCCGGGGAATTGTTGGCACAGGGGATGCAGCATTAAGGCAGATTATGGCTCTGGAGATATAAAAATAGAAGGGATCCGTCATTTAAAGGGGGAAATATTGTATTCTGGTAACTGTATGAAGTTAGCACCTCTAAGAATAGTATGTAGAATGTGAAATCCTTTTTTTTTCTTCACAAGCCATAAGGGAGGTCTGGTTTGATCTAGTATAAAAAGACCAGCGTGGGCATCAGTATGTGCACATTGGGGTACGTGGCCATGTGCATAGAGCACCCTCTAGTATCTATGCCTTGCAGCATGTGCATGCACCTGTGTGCACAGAGCTGGGACAAGGGGTGGACAGGAGGGATGGCTGCCCTGGGCACAATGGTTTACTGTAGGCAGGGCTGGGAGAAGGGGTGGACAGGAGGGGACGCTGCCCTAGACGCAATGGTTTACTGTAGGCAGGGCCAGGACAAGGTATGGGCAGGAGGATTGACTGCGGTCCTCGGAGGTGGGTAGGGTGTGGAACCAAGGAACGGTCCTCAGAAAGGGGCAGGGGGCGGAACCAAGGGGTAGGGGGTGGAGAAAGAGGGAGTTCCTGCACCTATTCTTTGAGTAAAAAAATCGAAGGGAAGGCTGGAGTTCTTACTGTAGGCAGGGCCAGGACAAGGGGTGGGCAGGAGGGGAGGCTGCCCTGGGCACAATGGTTTACTGGCTGCAAGGCTGTGACAAGGGGTGGGCAGGAGAGGGGTGGCTGCCCTAGGCCCAATGGTTTACTGTAGGCAGGGCCGGGACAAGGGGTGGGCAGGAGGGGAGGCTGCCCTGGGCACAATGGTTTACTGGCTGCAGGGCTGGGACAAGGGGTGGGCAGGAGAGGGATGGCTGCCCTAGGCCCAATGGTTTACTGTAGGCAGGGCCGGGACAAGGGGTGGGCAGGAGGGGAGGCTGCCCTAGGCGCAATGGTTTACTGTAGGCAAGCCCGGGACAAGGGGTGGGCAGGAGGGGTGGCTACCCTGAGCACTGTGGTATCATGTGAGGTTCAGAGGCACCACAAGAAGATTGGGGATGGGATTTGTGTTGGGAGGGGAGATTTGGTGAGGCAGCAGGAGGTAAAAATTGTTCAAGGAGGGGATATTTGGGCAGGTATGGTGATTTGGGGGGAATTTGTGTTGAGAGGAGAGATAGGGGCAGAGGATTTGTGCTAGGATGGGGAATTTGGGGGGGTGGGGCTAGAAAAGGTAATATGGTGGCGGGTGGGGATTTGCGCTAGGAGGGGAATTTTGTTTGGGTTGGGGATTTGTGCTAGCACAAATAGTGTCACTTGAATTGATACTTTCACTGCCCAACTTTTATTGACTTTAGTCCAAGCCCTTGACCTTGTTCTTGCCGCTTGATTTGGTACCTTCGCTGCCTGGCTGTTACTGATCTTGTCTCAAATTCTTGACCCCGATCTTGTGTCCTGAATTGATACCTTCACTGCCCAACTGACTTTGCTTGAATCCTTGACTCTGATCCTGTCTCCTGAGTTGTTACTTTCACTGCCCAACTGTTACACACCTTGGCCTAAATCCTTGACTCCAAGTCTGTCTTCTGAATTTGTACCTTTACTGCCCAACTCTTACCGAATCTGGCTTGAATACTTGACCCTAATCTTGTCTCCTGAATTGATATTTTCACTGCCCAGCTTTTACCAACCCTGGCCCAAACCTTCAACTCCTTTCTTGTCTCTTTATTTGGTACTTTCACTGCCCAGCTGTTACTGATCTTGCATGAATCATTGACCTTGATCCCATCTCCTGAATTGGTACCTTCACTGCCCAACTGTTACCAACCTTTGCTCAAATCTTTGACTCTGATACTGTCAACTGAATTGATAGTTTCACTACCTATATTTTACTGACCTTGGCCCAAATCCTTGACTCCATTCTTGCCTCATGATTTAGCACCTTCACTGCCCGGGTGTTACTGATCTTGGCTCAAATCCTTGACTCTGATCTTGTCTCTTGAATTGGTATCTTCACTGCCCAACTGCTACAAACCTTGGCCCAAATCCTTGATTCTTATTCTATCTTCTGAATTGGTACCTTTACTGCCCAACTATTACTGGCTTTGGCTCGATTCCTAGACCCTTATTATGTCTCATAATAAATTTATATTTTCTATGCCTAGCTTTTACCAACTTTAGCCCAAACCCTCAAATCAATTCTTGTCTCTTGATTTGGTACTTTCACTGCCCAGCTGTTAGCGATCTTGGCATGAATCCTTGACTTTGATCGCATCTCCTGAATTGGTATCTTCATTGACCAACTTTGATTGCATCTGCTGAATTGGTACCTTTACAGACCTTGGTCCAATTTCTTGACTTCATTCTTTCCTTTTTATTTGGTAACTTTACTACCCAGCTGTTACTGACCTTGGTCCAATTTCTTGACTTCATTCTCCCCTTTTTTTGGTAACTTTACTACCCAGCTGTTACTGATCTTGCTTTAAACCCTGACTCTTATCCTGTCTCCTGAATTGGTAGTTTCTGTACCAACCAGACTCAAATCCTTGACTCTTGGCTATTGCCACCCTCGGCTTATATCCTGTCTAATCTTGTTTCTTGAATTGGTACCTTCACTGCCCAACTGTTATTGACCTTAGCTTGAGACCCTGACTCTGACCCTGTCTCCTGAATTAGTAGTTTCTGTACCAACCAGACTCAAATCCTTGACTCTTGGCTATTGCCACCCTCGACTTATATCCTGCCTATGTCCCTGTCATTTGTTATGGTCCCCAATTGTTCCTGAATCTGGTTCCTGTTCAGCCATCTACAGTCACCTAGTCCACATACCTACCAGCCTCGACAGATCCGGTACTGCCTGTAACACCGGCAGTCATGCTACTCTAGGTCCTTTATATTCCTGTTGCCACTTCTAGGTGTGTTCGACAGGGGGTGCAAGAAAGGCCCCTCATCAACGTCTCCACCAGAAGCTGGGCTTTAAGTTTGTCAGTTGTGAATATTATTGTGTGCTTTACTGTTTTTGAATTCAATAATTCATTAATACGTAGTAAAGTTCTTGAACATACCCTATAATGCAATCAACTCTTAATCTCGAGACACTGGAGAGACACCAGAGCTGAACCATAAACACCGGCACAAAGGAAAGTTGAACAAAAGTGCTGCACTTGCTCAAGACAATCATTTGTGCTTCTGATTGGCTATTGTTAGTAACTTCTCCAGTTTTAATAATATTTCCCAGCTCTTATTCCCAGTATAGCTTGTAGAGTTGCTAAACCAGCCTTTGTCAACCAGGGTTCCTCCAGAGGTAACTAGGGGTTCTTTGGGCTTTGAGCAATTTCTGCCTCTCAGACAAACAATCACTGACATCAATGATCTTTTTAGCTATCTATAATGCCTTATGCACACCGGGCATATAGCCCAGTACGATTGGAATCAGAAGGCACAGGTGGACCATCTAGCCCTACAATTGGCAGCATTTAAAACATTTTAAAGCGTTGAAAGCTACTGAACAGTATTGGATGGTGCAATGGTACTAAAGTTTATGTCAGGGATGAATGCCCAGATTTCAAGCAGCCCCTGGATCTTATGTACCGCGGCAAAAATGTCCAGTGTGCATGAGGCCTAAGCTGAGGATTCTTCTCACTGGTCATAGAAGCAAAGATCATTCTTCCCACTGACCATGCCACTAATGTTCAATGATCTGTAGCTACAGTAGTTATTAGCAGCCTTTCTTAACCAAGGTTCCTTCAGAGGTTGCTAGGGGTTCCTTGAGCTATGAACAATTACGAAAGTAGACGCGTCCACATCATTCCCACACCTCACAAATGCGCTTCTGGAAGAATGGTCAAACATTCCCATAGAGAAAAAGAAAGAAAGGAGGGCGCACCGACCTAGTGCATTACCGTAATAAAAATGTTTATTAATTAAAATAGAATAAAAGCAATGGCCTACTCACAAAACGAGCATATATAAACAAACTGGCTCTCCTGGCCCCTACAGGTGGGACTTGATGATGAGAGGAACGGACGTCCCTCAAACGGTTGACGCGTTTCTGGGGCGCACCCCTTTCTTCAGAGCCTAGCCTTTTGCAAAACAGCTTGTTATGTTGATTTGCTGGTGTTTTTCCACTGCTTCATTTGTCAGTGTAAGCATAGGGGAGGTGCTGCAATGCCCTTGGTCTAGCCTTAGTGGGAACGTGGGAGCTCCATCCCCATGGGTTGGACAAGCAGAGATTGAAGGGCGGGGGTTGGCTGTTCGGTGTACCTGAGCTTGGATCCCCTGTGCACATGTGTACGTATATATTTGGGAGCGCATGTGAGAGAGGCACCACGGACCACCTAGACTCTGAAGAAAGGGGTGCGCCCCAGAAACGCGCCAGCCGTTTGAGGGACATCCGATCCTCTCGTCATCAAGTCCTACCTGTAGGGGCCAGGAGAGCCAGTTTGTTTGTCAGAAAAGCGTTTATATATGCTCGTTTTGTGAGTAGGACCATTGCTTTTATTTTATTTTAATTAATAAACAGTTTTATTACGGTAATGCACTAGGTCGGTGCGCCCTCCTTTCTTTCTTTTTCTCTGTAGCCATATAAACACCCATTGTTCTGAGGAGGGCTGCAAGACTATAGATCTTGCCTTAAAGATTGGACTACACTACCTGTGTTTAGCGAAACACCAGAGCGCAGGAGATTTTTGTTCAAACATTCCCATAGACACTCCTAAACCTTGTGGACGGCCTTCCCAGAAGAGTTGAAGCTGTTATAGCAGCAAAGGGCGGGGCCAACTCAATATTGAACCCTACGGACTACGACTGGGATGCATTTAAAGTTCATGTGCATGAAAAGGCAGGCGCCCCAATACTTGGTAATATAGTGTATATGGGGCATTAAAAAAGTAGACTTGTCCACATCAGTGCCTGAGCTCACAAATGCGCTACTCGAAGAATGGTCAAACATTCCCATAGATCAGTGATTGCAAACCTTGGCACCCCAGATATTTTGGGCCAGATTCTCAGAGGAGATACGACGGCGTATCTCCAGATACGCAGTCGTATCTATGCGCCTGATTCATAGAATCAGTTACGCATACTGTAGATTTCTATTAGATCCGACCGGCGTAAGTCTCTTACACCGTCGGATCGTAACTGCATATTTACGCTGGCCGCTAGGGGCGTGTACGCTGATTTACGCGTCAAAATATGTAAATCAGCTAGATACGCAAATTCATGAACGTACGCCCGGCCCGACGCAGTACAGATACGCCATTTACGTTAGGCTTTTCCCGGCGTAAAGTTACCCTTGCTATATGGTGGCGTAAGTGCGGCGTACCAATGTTAAGTATGGCCGTCGTTCCCGCGACAAAATTTTTTTTTTTTTACGTTGTTTGCGAATGGGGCTGGACGTCATTTAACGTACACGTCGAAACCAATACGTCCTTGCGGCGTACTTTGACGCAAAGCACACTGAGATATTCCACGGACGGCGCATTCTCCGTAAAAGTGAAAAACGTCAATCACGTCGGGTCATGGATAATTTACATAACACACGCCCACCTCTTCACAATTTGAATTAGGCGGGCTTACGCCGGTCGATTTACGCTACGCCGCCTTAACTTATGGAGCAAGTGCTTTGAGAATACTGCACTTGCCCGTCTAATTTGCGGAGGCGTAACGTAAATCAGATACGTTACGCCCGCACAAAGTTACGCCCTCCTATGAGAATCTGGCCCTTTGGAACTACATTTCCCATGATGCTCATGCACTCTGCGCATCATGGGAAATGTAGTTCCGAAACATCTGGGGTGCCGAGGTTCGCCATCACTGCCATAGACACACTTCTAAACCTTGTGGACAGCCTTTCTAGAAGAGTTGAAGCTGTTATAGCGGCAAAGGGCGGGGCCAACTCAATATTGAACCCTACCGACTACGACTGGGATGCCATTAAAGTTCATGTGTGCGTGTAAAGGCAATATTTTGGACAATATAGTGTATTATAACTTCCCTGAGACCGGAAAGTTATTCCAAAAGTTCCTCCATGTTAGAAAAGGTTGAGAAAGCTGCTCTTACCATTAAAAAACAATCTTTTATAAGGGAAACATATTTATGTTTCCTTCCATAAGCCAGAGATTTTGAGTTCCAAGCCTTGAAAATCTCACCACCCCCCCTCGCCCGCAACTCAACCCCTTGACCCCCTCCTGAACAGCGATTTTATTTAGAAAGTTGATTTATTCATAAGCAAATAGAATACAGTGTGGATAAAGAGAAACGGATCAGGAGCCTGTTATTAGATTAGGGCAGTACAAAGGCCCCACTGTTCCAGGAGGCGAAGTCTGCGCCGTTACTGTACCTTTTCAAAAAAAAAAAAAAAAACGAATATGTAACTATATCAGTTTTAAAAAGAGAGATTCATATTACTTCCCAATGCATGAGAAGTTCTGTGTCTTCCCCACTCCCCCACCACGGGGGGAAACTTGAGCCTGACTTTAATGAGCTTCATTTGGAATCTGGCCTTTGAAAAGTAGTACATTTCGAAAGATGGAACATTAAATTTTGTAATGATGTAAAGCATCTTCAGTTTTTGACAGGACAATGGTGCTTATTGTGGTTTATGGCCCCACTGGTGATTCAAAGGTCACTTTGTATAGGACTCCACAGACAGGGGCAGCAGTGAATGAAAATTAGGTTACATGCGATCAACTTTATTATTAATCAGATGAAAATGGATTTTTAACATTTTTCTAATGAGCAACAGAGAGAGAGAGAGAGAGAGAGAGTGGAAAATATCAGAATTAAAAGCCAACATCAAGAAAGAAGGAAAGCCGAAAGAGCCTGGCTGAATTACGGGGGAGGGAGGGCACGCGGCGCTAATATGAATTTACGGGCTAAAATTAAACGGGAAGATACACGTTTGTGGCGAGGGAAAAGGTAGTGATAACGGCTGGAGTTTTTTTTTTTTTTTTTTTTTTTTACGCCGCAATTTGCTTTTCTGCTTCTTGTTTTGTAATTATACTATGTCATGTTCAACAAGTAAAGAGCCTGAACATGTCCAATTATGAGAAAATATGCCACTGGGACGCAGGTAGTTCCCCGGTTTTCTCCGTGCCGAGTCTTGTACGCCATGGGAAAGTTGCTAGCCCATAGAATGATTGCCTCAGATGGAAATTTTATGAAGAACTGGTTGGTTGGCATAGCAAAGAGGGGGGAGAGGAAGTATTGGTTTTGGTCATTAACCACTTTAATACAAGGCACTTATACTCAGTATAGCCACTTGAGACCCGCGCTATAGACAAAAGACGTCAACAGCGCGGCTCTCAGGTGCCAACTGGACGTCTTTGGACGTCATTTAAAGTGCATTACCCGCTCGCGCCTCTGGGGGGCGCGCAGCGGGTAAACACTGTCCCGGCGCATCGCTGGGAAGCCGATGCGAGTACCTGGCGGCCGCGATGTCTGCCGGGGACACGTGATCGTCTGGAACACAGCAGGGACGTGGAGCTCTGTGTGTAATGATGGGGTGTAAACACAGAGCTCCACGTGCTGTCAGAGGAGAGGAGACCGATCTGTGTCCCTTGTACATAGAGACATAGCATCGGTCACCTCCCCCAGTCAACCCCCTCCCCCACACAGTTAGAAAACACCCAGGATACACATTTAACCCCTTCCTCACCCCCGTGTGTTAACCCCTTCCCTGCCAGTCACATTTATACAGTAATTAGTGCATTTTTATAGCACTGATCGCTGTATAAATGTAAATGGACCCAAATTTGTGTCAAAAGTGTCCGATACGTCCGTCGGAATATCGCAGTACCAATAAAAATCGCAGATCGCCGCCATTACTAGTAAAAAAAAAAATAATAAAAAAAAATCATAATTCTGTCCCCTATTTTGAAGGCGCTATAACTTTTGCGCAAACCAGTCGCTTATTGCGATTTTTTTTTTTTTTTACAAAAATACGTCAAAAAATACATATCGACCTTAACTGAGGAAAAAAATATATTTTTTTTTTTTTAAATTGGGATATTTATTATAGCAACAAGTAAAAAATATATATATTTTTTTTAAATTGTCGCTCTATTTTTGTTTATAGCGCAAAAAATAAAAATCGCAGAGATGATCAAATACCACCAAAAGAAAGCTCTATTTGTGGGGAAAAAAGGACGTCAATTTTGTTTGGGAGCCACGTCGCACGACCGCGCAAATGTCAGTTAAAGCGACGCAGTGCCGCAAGCTGAAATTTCGCCTGGGCACAAAGGGGGTTTATGTGACCTGTAAGCAAGTGGTTAAGTGACTTGTATTAAAGTGGTTACGACCAGGCCAATTTTCAGCTTTCAGTGCCGTCGCAATTTGAATGACAATTGCGCGACCATGCAACGCTGTACGCAAACAGCATTTTTATCATTTTTCCCCCCCACACATAGAGATTTCTTTTGGTGGTGTTTGATCACCACTGTGGTTTTTATTTTGTTGCTAAACAAAAAAGGAAAAAAGAAAATTGCGGGGAAAAAATGTTTTCTTTGTTTTTGTGATAACATTTTGTAAATAAGTAAGTTTTCTCCTTCACTGATGAGGCGGCATTAATGAGGTGGCACTGATGAGCACTGATGATAAGGCATTAATATGTGGCACTGATTGGCACTGATAGGCGGAACTGTTAAGTAGTACTAATGGGAACTGATAGGCGGCACTGTTATGTAGCACTGATGGGCACTGATGAGGCGGCATTAATGAGGTGGCACTGATGAGCACTGATGATGAGGCACTAATATGTGGCACTGATAGGCGGCACTGTTATGTAGTACTGATGGGCACTGATAGGCAGCACTGTTATGTAGCACTGATGGGCACTGATAGGTGGCACTGATGGGCACTGATGGGCACTCATAAGCAGCACTAATGAGGAGGCACTGACATGCATTACTGATGAACACTGATTGGCATCTCTAATGGGCACTGATAGGCCGCACTGTTATGTGGCACTGATATGCAGCACTGATGTGTACTGATAGGTGGCACTGATATGCAGCACTGATGTGTACTGATAGGTGGCACTGATATGCAGCACTGATGGACACTGATAGGCTGCACTGATGGGCACTCATAGGTGGCACTTATAGGCGGCACTGATGGGTGACACTGATGGTCAATGATGGGCAGCACTGATGGGCACTCATAGGCAGCACTGATGAGGAGGCACTGACAGGCATTACTGATGGACACTGATTTGCATCTCTAATGGGCACTGATTGGCATTCTTAATGGGCACTGATTTGCATCCCTGGTGGGCACGGGTTGGCATCAAAGGTGGGCTCTAGTGGGCATTCCTGGTGGGTCTCCACTGATAATTATAATTAACAGCGCAGACCCCCCCAGTCAGGAGAGCTGCTGATCGGCTTTCCTCTACCCGCGCCTTGTCAGCGTGAATGGAGGAAAGGCAGATAAACTGTACTTTCTGGTTTCGATGTGACCAGCTGTGATTGGACACAGCTGATGACTTAATAGGCTCTTTACCAAAATTGAAGATGCGGTGTGTCGGAGCGACATACCGCACCACCGATCGCCGCGCTGCGTGCCCTCGCGGGTGCGCGTGTGCGGCTTATCCTGCTGGACCTCATACTGTATGACATTCCGACCAGCCAGGATAACTTAACCACTTTGCGGCCGTCATTCTGCTATGTGGCGGGTCTACAACCAATTTTGTTTTTTTCTTAGTTTTGTATAGAGTGAGGAACAGGTAGAAGCCCTGCCGCTACATACATAAGAAATGCTAGATCACATGTGTCAAACACAAGGCCCGGGGGTCGAATCTGGCCCTCCAGGGACCTCTCTTTCAGCTGCGGCAATCCCCTTTTATCCGCCCCCACATTGTCTCACCTGTCAGCAGCAGAAAGGGGAACAGGGCCAGCAGGCTCCACCCACTACAGGTGGAGACAAGACCAGTCACTCTGCACATGGAGAGAGCAGAGCTGTGGGAGGGGCCCAGTAGGCTCCACCCCCTACAGGCTGCCTGCAGAAAACTGCAGGAGGGGGCGGAGACAAGACCAGTCGCCCTGCACATGGAGAGAGCAGAGCTGTGGGAGGGGCCCACCATGCTCCCCCCTCTACAGGCTGCCTGCAGAAAACTGCAGGAGGGGGCGGAGACAAGACCAGTCGCCCTGCACATGGAGAGAGCAGAGCTGTGGGAGGGGCCCACCATGCTCCCCCCTCTACAGGCTGCCTGCAGAAAACTGCAGGAGGGGGCGGAGACAAGACCAGTCACCCTGCACAAGGAGAGAGATCAGCAGTGAGCGGTCTTTATTACAGGAAGTCTCACACTGGACTACTGTACAGGTCTGGGAGAAATACACAAAGCTCACCGAGATTCAAAAAGAATACACATGCCTGGGTGGCACATTGAATGATAATGACATCAATGCTTAGGGTTAATTTTAGCAGACTAATGAAGCCATGGTGGCACCAGAATAAATGGCATATTACTGCAGGGACACATGTACAGCTTCTAAAAATGATACTCACATTTCTACCAGTAATTAGGGAGTCAGGTAGGCAGAAAGTAGGCTGCATGGGATAAGACCTTAAACAGCAATATGTGGGATAGAGATGAAGTTATAGAGGGAAAAACTTTTGCTTTGACTTCTACTATAAGAAGGATTATCTGATTGCATGCCTGCTTGGTTGGCTAGACAACTGGGTGAGTTAGGAGGGGCATACTGGCAACCGAAGCATTGACATTGTTATTAGGTTAATTCCTCTTTGGTATGTTTTCGGAGAACCTTGTGCTGTGGACTGGTACATCATTAAAACTTTTTTATTTTTTTATTTTTTTACCGATATCCCCTTTTATTTTTGTATTTGTTAATAAAAGAAAAACAAATTCTAGTTCTTAAAAAAGCATTTGTGTGTGGTCAATGTTCTGGTCCTTGCACTGGAAAAAAAATGCCCTTATGAGCAAGTTTTGGGTTCAGGTAGGGTTGTGGGGCCCCCTAAAGTGTGGATTATATGAGTGGATTTAAGGGGAGTCTTCTGTGTGCCATAAAGCAGATGTACCAATTTATGCCCTCCTCCCCCTCCTCTACTATTTTTGGCAACTTATTTTGGGGAGGGGCGGGTACCTGGTTTTAAGAGGTATCGGCTCCGACTCCCACACCTGAAGTTCCCCTCCACCCCCACCTGCTACCACGACCATCTCAATAGCATTATGGGCCCCTGGGAAAAGTAATGCACTTAGGCCCCTACCAGCCTGTCCCAATTTATGCACCTATTCATAAGAGTGAAAGTATAAATAGTTGATATAATTAAATACATACTTGCTGCATTTGATGGGGAAACTGGCGGCAATTGATGGGGCAAACTGGCGGCAATTGATGGGGCAAACTGGCTGCATTTGAGGGGAAACTGGCTGCATTTGAGGGGAAACTGGCTGCATTTGAGGGGAAGCTGGCTGCATTTGAGAGGAAACTGGCTGCATTTGAGGGAAACTGGCATAATTTGAGGGGGAAACTGGCTGCATTTGAGGGGGAAACTGGCTGCATTTGAGGGGGAAACTGGCTGCATTTGAGGGGTAACTGGCATAATTTGAGGGGGAAACTGGCATAATTTGAGGGGGAAACTGGCTGCATTTGATGGGGAAACTGGCTGCATTTGATGGGGAAACTGGCTGCATTTGAGGGGGCACACTGGTGGTGTTTGATGTGGCAACCTGGCGGCAATTGATGGGGCAAATTGGCGGCAATTGATGGGGCAAACTGGCTGCATTTGAGGGGGCAAACTGGCAACATTTGATGGGGAAACTGGCTGAATTTGATGGGGAAACTGGCTGAATTGAAGGGGGAAAACTGGCTGCATTTGAGGGGGGGAAACTTGCTGCATTTGATGGGGCAAACTGGCTGCATTTGAGGGGGCAAACTTGCTGCATTTGATTGGGGAAACTGACGGCGTTTGATGGGCAAACTGGCTGCATTTGAGGAGAAACTGGCTGCATTTGAGGGGAAGCTGGCTGCATTTGAGGGGGAAACTGGCTGCATTTGAGGGGAAACTGGCTGCATTTGAGGGGAAACTGGCATAATTTGAGGGGAAACTGGCATAATTTGAGGGGGAAACTGGCATGATTTGATGGGGAAACTGGCATGATTTGAGGGGGCAAACTGGCGGTGTTTGATGTGGCAACCTGGCGGCAATTGATGGGGCAAATTGGCGACAATTGATGGGGCAAACTGGTGGCAATTGATGGGTAGTGACTGCGTTTGATGGGCACAGTGGCGGCAATTGATGGGCACAGTGGCGGCAATTGATGGACAGAGTGGCTGCATTTAATGGGCACAGTGGCTGCGTTTAATGGGCACAGTGGCGGCAATTGATGAGCACAGTGGCGGCAATTGATGGGCACAGTGGCTGCAATTGATGTTTTTTTTTTCAGTTTGTTTGCGCCCCCTAACAAATTTGAGCACCAGCCGCCACTGGAAAGCACACATTGCCGTAACACCTGTTTACCAGGAACTTATGCAATGAAAGGCCCCTTTAAGAGTGAGGGAACCTTTCCTGTGTGAAACCTGCAGATTTATTTGTTCTTTACAGCGTTCGGAGATGGAAAGGAATTCCCAGAAGATCTGCAAACGATTTGGAGCTGATTAAAACTCACTAATACAGCACTAAACCTTCCAACGCTCGAGGAACCAAAAACGCAATCAAACAAAATACTTCACTTATCTCAAAACACTGAAAATTGTAACCTAATTCATTTGGAAATAAGTGTTCACTATTTATCTCTTTGCAAGCCTAGAACAGCCGGAATAAAATGAGAAGTTTATGTCTTACCTTTATCTGTTTGTTGAAGGGAGGAAGAACACAAGACTTCAAGGGCTGCCTTGAAGAGATCTCAGTTTTTTAAACGGGCCGATCTCTCTACTAAGATTGAAACAGGTTTGAAGGAAAGGCCCAGTGTGACATCATAAAAGGCGTAACTCTGAGAATGCAACCTATTGTCTAGAAATCAAGGACATCAACTGAAGCTATAGACCAGCTTGTCTCAGCCTTTTTTAGCCCTGAGGAACCCTTGAAATAATTTTCAGGTCTATCTACACTTCTCCAGCTTATAAGGGCTGCCCTGAGCACATAGGAGAAAAAGCAGATGATAGGGTGGGCTGGAAGGCAGGGGAAGGGTTAACAATGAGTGGGGAATTGTTTAAGATGTAGGGAGCCATGGCCAGGACAAGGGGTGGGCAGAAGGAACGGCTGCCCCTGGCGCAATGGGATGTGGGGCACCCTGACCCTAACCCTAAGGTAAAGGGGGGCGCTACTTGGTGTCTTTGCCCTAGGCGCTGGATGACCTTGTCCCGGCACTGTAGGGAGCAGGTAGGATGTGGTCATAGCTTAGGAAAACCTCAAGGAGGAACAGACAGCATGGTGAGAAATTTGTCCCACCAACCCACACTCTTGGTAAATGTGTGGATGTGGCTATGATGGAAAGTGCATAGGTTTGGGGAACTGAGGTATGCAAAGAGAATGGCGGACTTGTGGGGGATATTGTACTTTTGTCACAGCATTGGCAGGTCCTTGATGGTGCCAAAAAGTAAGATAATTGGTAATGTTTGGACGAATGCCGTATTTATCGGCGTATAACACGCACTTTGACCCCCCTAAAATAGGGGGAAAATCGTATGTGCGTGTTATACGCCGATATAGGGCTGCCTTGGAGTGGAAGGAGGGAATGAGCGCCACCGAAATACAGAGCCAAGATCTCCTGTGTACTCGGCTCGGCGTCACGCCCAGTCCGGCCCCATGGGTGGAACTGGGCATGACGCCGGGCAGAGCACACAGGAGATCTGGCTTTGTATTTTTGGCAGTGCTCGTTCCCTCCTATCCCTCCAAGGCAGCCCTATCCGGCTCTGTCTTCCCCTGGGCGGAACTGGGAGCCAAGCACACAGGAGATCCGGCAATGACAAGGCTGCAAAAGGGCATGGATTAGCCTGCAAGTAAGGACAAGGTTGCAGATGGGCACTGATTAGGCTGTATGATGGGCAGATGGGCACTGATTAGGCTGTATGATGGGTAGATGGGCACTGGTTAGGCTGTAATGATTGGTAGATGGGCACTGATTAGGCTGTAATGATGGGAAAAGCTGCAGATGGGCACTGATTAGGCTGCAATGATGGGCAAGGCTGCAATGATGGGCACTGATTAGGCTGCAATGATGGGAAAGGCTGCAATGATGGGCACTGAGTAAGCTGCAATGATGGGCACTGATTAGGCTGCAATGATGGGCACTGATCAGACTGCAGTGATGGGCAATGGTGAGGCTGCAGATGGGCACTGACCCTCTTAAAATTGAGGTGCATGTTATATAAATATGGTGACATCACTAGGAATACAGCCTATAAATGTATTAGAGACCAATGACAACACGGAAAATGCACCCTAATTATTCTCTAGAGATCAGTGACATCACTGATAATGTAGACTATCCATTAATAATTAGAGACCAGTGGAATCACTGAGAATGCAGCCTATCCATTCACTAAAGACCAACATCACTGAGAATGTAGCCTATCCTTTCAATAGAGACTGGTGACATCACTAATAATGCAGCCTATCCATTCACTAGAGACCAGTGACATCACCGAGAATGCAGCCTATTCATTCACTAGAGACTGATGACATCACTGAGAATGTAGCCTATCCTTTCAATAGAGAATGGTGACATCACTAATAATTCAGCCTATCCATTCACTAGAGACCAGTGACATCACTGAGAATGTAGCCTATCCTTTCACTAGAGACTGATGACATCACTGAGAATGCAGCCTATTCATTCACTAAAGACCAACATCACTGAGAATGCAGCCTATCCATTTACTAGAGACTGATGACATCACTGAGAATGTTCACCAGAAACCCGAAGATTCACTGAGAATGTAGCCTATCCATTCTCTTGAGATCAGTTAAAAGCAGCCTCTCCATTCAGTATACAATGATAAAAAACACTAAAATGTAGTCTATTCATTCAATATGGATAAATGTCAAAACGAGAATCCAGCCTTCCTAATTAGACATCTCATGCTACCAACCTTTTAATTTGTTTCTATCTATTTATCGTCTAACCTGTTTGTCTACATGTTGGATTCTTTACCTATATACTATGCATTCTCCTTTATGTGTAAGTTATGTAGATAGATAGATCATTAACAGTATGTATTTGATTTTATATGAAGAATATACCTTTACCCTCACTCCCATAAAAAATATTATCATATTCTTTCTTAAAAAAAAAAATAGATACAGTGAAAATGTCACCCCGAGTCTGCATCAATCAAATTTTAATACAATTCATTATTTAATAAATATAATCCTCTTATACTATGCAAGAAAACATCATGAAAAATTCAGGACACTTCATAGGCTGCTGGAATTGTCGTATTTTCTCCATAAATACTACATAACTTATTGTCATTTATGTCATTCCTCTTGAGGTGTTGTCTCTTCTGCCTTTTTTTTATTATTATGTTAATCAATCTATAAGCAAAAAATTCCCTCGGTCTATAAATTTCTCATTTTCAAGCGGTCTAAATGTATTTATTTATTTATTTTAAGGGCGAGAAAGAAGAAGAAAAAAAATAAAAATAATAATAAAGCTCTTATATAAGACATAATCCGTACATCTGTGGTTTCCCAGTCTGGTGGAGGCACCATATGGTTTTAATTATAATAATAGTTTGAAGAACCTGTTCTAGTGAAAAAGGCAAATGATCCTTTTATTACTGATATGAACTTTAAAATGTTTCTGAAAAAAAAAAAAAAAAGGTTTGGTGGAGTGGGACTGGAGTACACAAGGGCCCATAAGGGCTTGGCGTACCTGCGATCAACAAGGATGGAATAAATGTCAACTAGAGCACAGTGCTGTGATGTCACAATGCTCTGCCAGCCAATTATCTCTCATGACCTTTGGAAGCCTTTACGTGTGGTGGGGAGGGCTGAGAACATTTGAGGGATTTTAATTCCTTGCAAATTCTATGAAAAAGTGGAGATTTTGGCAGGAGCTCATCATTATTGTGGAATTTGTTGAAATTGAAGGGGAAGGTTACATTGTGTTTCTTAGGCCCCGTACACACGAGTAGACATGTCCGATGAAAACGGTCCGCGGACCGTTTTCATCGGACATGTTTCCTGGGAGCTTTTGGTCTGATGTGTGTACACACCATCAGACCAAAATCCCCGCGGACAGAGAACGCGGTGACGTAGAAGACACCGACGTTCTCTAACACATGCTTCCACGCATGCGTCAAATCAATTCGACGCATGTGCGGGATTTCGGGCCGCTGGATATACGTCAGAACCAGCGGACAAGTCTGATGAGTCGTACTAACCATCGGACATGTCCGACGAACATGTTTCCAGCGGACAAGTTTCTGTGCTTGCTAAGAAACTTTTGTCCGCTGGAAACCTGTCCGCTGGAAAAATGTCCGCTGGAAAACGGTCGGATAGGCCGTACACATGACCGAACATGTGCGATGAAATTGGTCCGCGGACCAGTTTCAGCGGACATGTTCGGTCGTGTGTACGCGGCCTTAAGGGTACAATGGGTTTTAACCACATCACTACCCGTCCATAGTCAAATGACGTCCACAGGAGGGATCTCCTATGGACGTCTAAGGCCCCGTACACACGAGAGGATCTATCCGCTGGTATTTATCCACGGATCAGTTCCAGCGGATAGATCCTGTGGTGTGTATGGCCCAGCGGATATTTTTCCGCGGATATTTTTCGGGCCGATGGATTTCCAGCGGATAAAAATTTCTTAGCATGCTAAGAAATCTATCCGCTGGAATCCTGTCCAGCGGATAGATCCGGTGGTCTGTACAGACTCACCGGATCAATCCGTCCGATCCCCTCCCTCGCATGCGTCGTAATGATTCGACGCATGCGTGGGAAGTCTTTACCTTCCAGCGTCGCGCACGTCGCCGCGTCATCATCACGGCGACGGCGCGGCCACGTCACCGCGGATGGATTCCGCGCGGATTTCGATCTGATGGTTAGTACAACCATCAGATCAAAATCCGCCAGAGGATTTATCCGCGGGAACGGTCCGGAGGACCGTTTCCAGTGGATAATCCTCTCGTGTGTACCGGGCCTGAGGGGCGCGCACGCGGCATCGGTTGGGACACGGTGCGCGTGCCCAGTGGGCGCGATGTCCGCCGGCCACCCGTGATTGCCTGTGGTCACGGCAGGACCATGGATCTCTGTGTGTAAACACTGATCCACGTCCTGTCAGAGAGGAGAAGACCGATGGTGCGTTCCCAGTACAGAGGGACACTGATTGGTCTCCTCCCCCTGTGAGTCCCCTCCCCCTACAGTTAGAATCAATCCCTAGGATACACGAAGCCCACCCCCCTACAGTTAGAGCACATCCCTAGGACACACTTAACCCCTTCCTCACCCCCTAGTGTTTAACCCCTTCCCTGCCAGTGTCATTTACACAGTAATCAGTGGATTTTTATAGCACTGATCGCTGTATAAATGATAGTGTCCAAAGGGCCAGATAAAGGCAAGCAAATCTGCCCCTCGGGCCACAGTTTGGCGAATACTGCTCTAGATCAACTGTGGGTGTATGAATCTGTATATTGGGTATTGAGCTTTAGGAATGTAATGTACAAAAATGGAGATATTGATCTGCAGGATTTTGAGGAGCGGATTTCTATGACCATAAAGTTGGATGTTGGACTACAATTGGTGACCATTCACTTCTCCTATTGTATCTGCATGCAAAACATGCTCGAGCCTGTGAATTTTATATGTAAATTCCAATGGTCTTTCCTTATGTGACAGAACCTACTGTCACTGTGTGTTTTGGAAGGGACTGTGGGCTGGCCTTCTGCCCACAGACTATGGTCCAGAAGAGACTGAGAGACTTGGGGACAAGCTGGCATTGAGATAATGTAATGTAATGCTACATCCGTTCTCCCCCCCCCCCTTGTTGCTGTGTTCAATTGTGTTGGTTCATGGCACGTAGACAATGGCCTGGACTTTTAGACATCTCTTCGCAGGGGATGTGTAAGGAGGGGCTGCCTTCTTATCATAATCCTTTTATGTTTCAACTGTAGTTTCTGTTTCAATGTACAAGTGTTAAGTTCCCATTGGTTCTTCCTTGTCCCCTACCCCCTAATATGAAAAGGCTAAGGGGAGTGTCCCTAACATATTTTTCTAAAGACCACTGGTGAAAAGAGTCCCCACCAGTTTCTGCTAACGGTCTGTTTACTAACCATATCCAGTCTTATTGCACCTATACTGCAGGCATGTTCCTAGGACACATGCCATACTTCTTTCTAAAGACTTCCACCAAGGTGCATTCTGTCAAAAACAAAATTCTTTAGGAAAGTAAAATGGAAAGATGTTGCTACAAAAATCGTTTTTTGAGGAAGCTAAAATGGAAAGATGTTGCTACAAAAATGCCAAACCAATATAAGAAAACAACGGGTCATTCATTCAATGCATTGGCATCCACCAGAATTCACGTATCAACCTTTGGGAGTGCTTAGACTTTATAGTGGACTGATAGATTTGATGACCCATGAGAAAACCCGTATTTGAACCCCCACCACCCAGCTACACCAATAAAATAGTTGTCCACTAAAGGTCTCTGCTTACAGTGTATGGCCAAAACATTGTTGACCGCTGAACATCATATCTATAATGCTGGACATCCCATTCCAAAACTTTAGGTATTGATAAAGAGCTGTTCCCTCTTTGCAGCTATGGCAGCCTTGACTCTTTTGGAAAGGTTTTCCTCAAGATTTTTGAGGGCTTATGTGGGAATGTATGGTCATTTAGCCAGAAGAGCATTTGTGAAGCTATGTACTAACAGAAAACACTAAAGCCCCGTACACACAACCGGGTTTTCCGATGGGAAAACTACGGGGAGAGCTTTTGGCCGGGAATCCAGGCCGTGTGTATGATCCCTCGCAGTTTTTCCGATGGGAAAACTGCCAAACCTGCCGGCAAAAAAAAGAGAACCAGCTCTCCTTTTTCCTGTCGGGATTCCAGACTGACTTTTTCCCGTTGGAAATCCCAAGCGTGTGTACGGGGCATCAGACACAAAACTCGATTGCGATTCATGATGTTCTCCATCTCCTTTTGTTGATTGACACCTTGACTATTGGATATCTATATTAAGGAACTTTACAATCATGTACTGAAATGTCAAAATTGTAACAAACTCTTCCTGGTGTGTTTCTTTGTTATTAACCTATTTTTATTCTTATGTGTTCTCAATAAAGTTTATGACTTTTATATTTTTTGTTCGTGTTTGCATGACTTCCAAGAAAGTCCCATGGGCAATCTGTTTTTGACTTCTTATTGGGATGGAGATAATCAAGCCTCTGTGGTAGACCCAATGACTTATATTTCTAAGCTGTCCGATCAGCCCCTACCGTGTCCACCTTTAGGAGATCTCTGAAAACTCATTTATTCAGGGAAGCCTATCCTACACCCACCTAACAACTGTCCCAGAGCCACCCCCATCAAATCATTCTCTGCAGCTATTACATTTTGTACCACCACCCCCTCCCTTTAGAATGCAAGCTCTACGAGCAGGGTCCTCCTGTACCTCTTGTATTGAACTGTACTGTAATTGTGTTGCCCTCCCCCATACCTTGTAAAGCGCTGTGTAAACTGTTGGTGCTTCATAAATCATGTATAATAATAATATTTCTAAGTACTGATGAAAACCTGGCTTGCAACTGGCATTCTAATTCTTCCCAAAGGTGTTCATTAGGGTTAAGGTCAGGACTCCTCGCCAAACTCATTCAGCCATGTCTTAATGCAACAAGCTGTTCTCCATCTCTTTTTGTTGATTGACGCCTTGGCTATTGGATATCTGTATGAGGGGACTCTACAATCATGCACTGGAATGTGAAAATCAGAACAAACTGTTCCTGGTGCATTTTTTTTGTTTTTAATCTATTTTTATCCTTATATGTTCTCAATAAAGTCTATAACTTTTATATTTTATAATCGTGTTTGCATTACTTTCAAAAAAGTTCAATGGCAAATCTGTTTTTGACTTCCTATTGGGGATGGAGGTATACAAGCCTCTGTGGTAGACCCAATGTCTTGTATTTCTAGGTAGTGATGTAGACCTAGCTTGAAATTGGCATTCTTATTCAGCAAGGAGGTGTTCAGAAGGGTAAAGGTCAGTGCTCACCAAACTCTTCCAGCCATGTCTTAAAGGGGTTGTAAAGGTACAATTTTTTTTTCCTGAATAGCTTCCTTTACCTTAGTGCAGTCCTCCTTCACTTACCTCATCCTTCGATTTTGCTTTTAAATGTCCTTATTTCTTCTGAGAAATCCTCACTTCCTGTTCTTCTGTCTGTAACTCCACACAGTAATACAAGGCTTTCTCCCTGGTGTGGAGTGTCCTGCTCGCCCCCTCCCTTGGATTATAGGAGAGTCAGGACGCTCTCTACGTTGCAGATAGAGAAAGGAGCTGTGCGTTGGTGGGCGTCTTTGGTTCTCCTGTAGTCCAAGGGAGGGGGCGATCACGACACTCCACACCAGGGAGAAAGCCGTGCATTACTGTGTGGAGTTACAGACAGAAGAACAGGAAGTGAGGATTTCTCAGAAGAAATAAGGACATTTAAAAGCAAAATGGAAGGATGATGTAAGTGAAGGAGGACTGCACTAAGATAAAGGAAGCTATTTAGGAAAAAAAATTGTACCTTTACAACTCCTTTAAGGAAACTAGCTGGACCAGAAAAGGTCCTTCTCTAAACTTCTTCCAGAAGGTTGGGAATGCACTATTGTCTGAAAAATGTTGTAAGCTAATGTTTATCAGTGAAGATTGCATGACTATGTGCTTGATTTTACGTACCTGGCATTGTCTCTACAGTCCTTCGCTCTACCAGCTGAGCTATCAAAGGACCTGGTTTTAAGGTCGAATGTCCAACAAACTCATACAAGTGTAATGGTCAGGTGTCCATACAAGTATGGCCATATAGTGTATTTCAGCTGTGCAATAAGGGATTTTTAGAACAATAAAGGACCAGTGAGCCCAAAGTCATTGTAACGGAATGGCCCGTGATACCCAGAGACTTTTGAAGGATGCGGGGTACTCCTGTGCCAGCTTCACTAATGACTCTTGGGTCTAGGGTCATCCTATGTCCAATAGGGGCATAGGATGACTGAGAACTGATATCATGAATTACATGAGATGGGACAGTAATGATAATTCATGTATTGCAGGATATCTTGAAATATTACAAGTTGTTAATTCTGACCACAACAGGTCAATAGGAGAGTGTCTCCTTCAATGTGGAACATAGACTGTTGAGGTGCTAATTAAGTCTGGCTTCTGAAGGACCTCTCATTGTGGGATGCTAATGACACTGTATTGTGTGAAAGTTCTATTGACGATTGATATGTGTTGGCAGTCTGAAAGGTCAGATGTCTGACCTTTCGGGTGTAGTGGATTAGCATGTCAATTATGTTTACTAAAGGGATGTGTATTATGTAGCAGGTGAGAATAACTTATCGCAGAGTCAGAACGTCTGGGTAATGATTAGTAATTAGCTCATCTGAATGTCATTATCTAACGGAATGTGTATTGAAGTTCATTGTGTCATGTCGTGGGTGAAGTTGAGTCATTGTCCAGATTTGGTTTCTAACTGTATATAACAAGCTGAGTTTACCATTAAAGTATTCATTCGTTTGGAACCAGAGAACAGAGCTTGTGTCTCGTTATTCTGGGGGGGAATCCAATGGGTCGTGTCTGCTGGATTGTGGAGTGTCGGATAAGCTGTCTTGGGTTGGTGGAATGGAAATATCGTAAACGGTGTTAACCCCTGACCGTTACAGTCATTATTTCACTTTAGGTCCACAATAAGTAGGAGAACATATTCATTTAAAAAATGGTGTATGGTCATCATCAACTTGTCTCTCCTCTTTACATGGCAGATACAAAGCTTTCAATCAAGGGTTTAAATAAAAATGAGTAGGGCACCACGGCTGAATATCAAAGCACTTTATACAACAAAACACATACAGGTAGTAGCTTACACATAAAAATGTACAAAGGTGCCCTCCCACCATGATGGAAGCGGCACAGGCAGGTAGAAGACAGCATGCAGAATTCAGACAGTCCCAGTGTGTCTATTCTTGATGATGATGAATGAAAAGTTCGCTTCCCAGTGTTATGAAGAAAATATCTGGAAGTCTTTGACATCAAGGCTTTTTTTTTTGCTCCAACCGTTTCTTCCAGCTCATTAAATGCTCGTCTGTGCTGAGTGTCACATAGGATGACATCACTGATAGGTACCATCACAGTCTCAATGTGTTTCATGCTATAATCCCCTCCTCAGACGAATATGATTGTTCAATTTTGTCTTCTGACTATACACACCCTCCTAAAATAATTCTATGTTTCGTCACCATGTAAGCTTATATTACATCATAATATACAATAAAAATACAAATACGTCATAATATACAAACAGCAACACATATATCTAAAAAAAAAAAAAAAAAAAAGAAAAAGAAGAAAAAAAAAAGAAAGAAAAAAAAATAAGAAAAGAAAAATAAATCCTTTGTAATATCAAAATCACCTTTCAGACCTCCAGGAAACTTAGCCAGGGTACAGATTTCAAATCTGAAAAAATCTCACTATCAGGCGTTTTGCTATTGTTTTTGTGTGTGAGTATAGCCTGCAATGGATTGAATCCATTATTGTCCTATTTAAGAACCAGGCTTCAGTGAGCACAAATGCTTTTTCGGTTTGTGGTTAAATATTAAATAGTATAACGCTCTGGTTCCAGTTTCCTTTTGGTAATTCTGATGTAAAGTAGATTACAAATACAGCATCAAGGTATACAACACCAAGTGTATTACGACTACAGGAACCATGTATTGTATATTGTCTATAAGGACCACCAATTTTTTTTTTTTCTTTTAAAGTATTAGTGAAATAAATTTAGATGTTTCACAACTAATAACATTGTTAGTAGGCCTTACTGGATTATCTTTAATGTGCAGTTTTTGCTAAATCGAAATTTTTTATTTTTTTTATAATTTTGCAAGTAACTACAAGACAGGCAATACAATCTCAAGAAGTGAATTCATTCAAAACGGAATAAATGAACCAAAAATATCAGTCCTGATGTATTAATAATGCCCTAATTTAGCATTTATACAATTGCCCTATATTGTTATATTCTTCATGTTCTAATAAAGGCAGATGATCATTTTTTTAACTGTTTAAATCTTTGATCACTGAAAAAAAAAAAACTAATAAATTATCGTAAGAAAGTCTGCCTGCTGGAACGACAGTCTAAAATGTTCTTTTACAATTTTTTTTATTTTTTTTTTAATTCAAGAATAGCAGCTAGTTCAGTTTATTCATAAAGTTTCAAAGGAACAGAGTCCGATAATAGTTAACAATTATTATAAGCCACAAGTGATTTATCTCTGACATAGCTGTCTAAAATATCAAGTTGAAAGTTTCTACTAATCGGAGGTGTTAGGAAAAGGAGTGAAGACTCCTTTTGACTTTGTCACAGCAGAAGAACGTCATCGATGTACCTCAGCCGCAGAGCAACTTGAGACGGAGGTACATCAAAGAGACAAACCCCATATCAGTCCAACATACAGAATAGCAAAACTAGGAGCAATCAGCGTTCCCATGGCCGTCCTGGTTGTCTGTAAAAAAAGAAAACAGAATCGGAAAAATAATTATGCTCTAAAACGAAAATAACAGTGTAACAAATTAAAATTCCTATAGACTTTAGTATTCAGCATGAAACACATCAATTCTGGGAACAGGTGATGTCATCTTATGTGAAACTGGTACACATATCAGCAATAATGGGGCTAGGATAGTACTGAGCATGAAGCAAATAAGGTCTACTACAAAACATTTCAGAATAATATGCTTCAATGCAAGAGCTACCAACAACATGGGAATTTTTTTGTTCGGTATTCAGTATACATGTGACTTGTGTGCTAATAAGAAATATTCAGTAGGGTCCTACTTACACCTCAGAGATAGAAGTGTTGGAGCACTGGACACCGGTATAACCCTCATGCATGTGGTGAGCCCAGTAGTAGTAGTGATGCAAAAACGACGGTCAAAAAGTCAAAGATGTTTGATGGGTCCAGATGACTTTTATTTGCCAAAGTAAGGGTCCTTTCACACGGGACACGCCCCGTGAACCTCTGCTTGCTCAGCGGGGATCGCTCCGCTGATCCCTGCTGAGCCAGTGACTTGTCGTTAAGGTTCCCCTATCGAGATGGTTCCTGTAAGGACTGCGCAGGCGCAATCCTTGCCGACGGAAATCTCCAAACCTCGGCCGGCATCCAGGCTCATTCTTTAACATCCCCGTGGATTGGAGGATGATAAAAAAAGAGCCAGGAGGCAGAGCGAAGCAAGGACGTGAGGCCGACTGGCCACTTTCCTCAAATTCCACGTCGCCCTGGATGCCGGCCGAGGTTCGGAGAATTCCGTTGGCAAGGATTGCGCCTGCGCAGTCCTTACAGGAACCATCTTTATAGCCGGAACCATATCGTCAGACATTGTGACAGTGTGCAGGGACCGCCCTTTCAGATCTCCGCTCTCCCCTATGGGGGGATCGGATGAACACAGACCAATTGTCCGTGTTCACCCAATCCGATCCACAGACGGATGGAAAAATAGGATTTCCTCCGTCTGCAGAATCGGAGCATAGCGGACCCGGATGAGATCGGGTGTCAGCGGATGTTCATAAACGGATGGATGAAAAAGCGGACATACGGTCTGCAGGTGTGAAAGGGGCCCAATAGTCACAGGAGTACCAACGCGCTTTGGTGGCTCACCAGTTCAGACTGATACCATAAAGGAGTCCTTCTACACAAAACAACAGATTTCTAATCATTTCATTCCAGTGCAGTGCATTACAGTATTTTATTTGGCTACTGCAAACCCTGACGAAGGGAGACTTCTGAACCCCCACAATGAGTTGGATTCTCCCATGGCTTACTCAGGCAAATGAACGTCAACTGGGCCTATGAAACAGCATTAGCTCTCTTACCTGTTGACCATCTTTTTGCATTACTTACACTTGTACACCTGTTACATTTGGACACTTAGGGGTTATTTAATAAAGGCAAATCCAGTTTTCACTACAAGTGCAAACTACAAGAAATTGCACTGAAAGTGCACTTGGAACTCGCTGTAGATCCGAGGGGGACATGCAAGGAAAATATAAAACATCATTTTAGCTTGCACATGATTGGATTATAAAATCAGCAGAGCTTCCCCTCATTTCAGATCTACCCCTCAGATTTAGAGCGAAAGGCACTTCCAAGTGTACTTTCAGTGCACTTCGCACCTGTAGTTTGCACTTGTAGTGCAAAGTGAATTTGCCTTTAGTAAATAACCCCGTAAGGCCACGTACACACGATCGGTTAAACCGATGAGAACGGTCTGATGGACCGTTTTCATTGGTCCAAACCGATTGTGTGTGGGCGCCATCGGTTATTTATCCATCGGTTAAAAAAAAGCCAACTTGTTTTAACCGATGGATTCCTAACCAATAGAACAAAACCGATCGTTAGTAGGCACGTCCATCGGTTAAAAATCCACGCATGCTCAGAATCAAGTCGACGCATGCTTGGAAGCATTGAACTTCGTTTTTTTCAGCACGTCGTTGTGTTTTACGTCACCGCGTTCTGACACGATCGTTTTTTTAACCGATGGTGTGTAGGCGCGACGGACCATCAGTCAGCTTCATCGGTTAACCGATGATAACGGTCCATCAAACCGTTTTCATCGGATGGACTGATCGTGTGTACGCGCCATTAGTCTTTTTTTATTCTACTTATTATTATTGATCCTTTTCCTGCCCATCACTGAACACTTGTGGATCATTTTAGACCAGGGATCCTCAAACTACGGCCCTCCAGCTGTTGTAGAACTACACATCCTATGAGGCATTGTAACACACTGACATTCACAGACATGACTAGGCATGATGGGAATTGTAGTTCCTGAACAACTGGAGGGCCGTAGTTTGAAGACCCATGTTTTAGACAAAATAAATAGTTGTTGGAGAGGGTTGAAATTAGGAATCCCAAGACTTTCTGCAGCTCAAAAAGATTGCCATTTTTTTGTTTTACAGCCAACTTCTAACTGTTATATCCAGTATATCCTACTAGTCACAATGATAGCATTATCAAGAGGGACCCATTTCAACTGTTCTGTTTTTTTTGGTTTGTTTAATCTTTGATGGTTTCTCTATTGTGTATCTTCAGTTGTGGCGAGACTCAGAGAGAATTATAAAATAATCATACAGCATATAAATACAGCAAATATAAATACTATAATAATATTATATATACATATCTACTTCTTCTTCTTCTATGGTCACCAAATGTCCACCGCCTTAAAGTGGAGGTTCACCCAAAAACCTTTTTTTTTAACATTAGATTGAGGCGCGTTTTGTCAAGGGGAATCGGGTGTTTTTTTTTAAAATCTAAGCAGTACTTACCGTTTTAGAGATACATCTTCTCCGCCGCTTCCGGGTATGGGCTGCGGGACTGGGCGTTCCTATTTGATTGACAGTCTTCCGACAAGCTTCCGACGGTCGCATACATCGCGTCACGATTTTCCGAAAGTAGCCGAATGTCGGTGCGCAGGCGCCGTATAGAGCCGCACCGACGTTCGGCTTCTTTCGGCTACTCGTGACGCGATGTATCCGACCGTCGGAAGCCTGTCAATCAAATAGGAACGCCCAGTCCCGTAGACCATACCTGGAAGCGGCGGAGAAGATCTATCTCTAAAACGGTAAGTACTGCTTCGATTTAAAAAAAAAACACCCGATTCTGCTTGACAAAACGAGCCTCAATCTAATGTTAAAATTTTTTTTTCGGGTGAACTCCCGCTTTAATATGTCTACCAAATGTAAAAAAAATTCACTCCTGTGTTTGTTAACACTCAACAAAAACTATAATAACTAATAAAAAAAGGAACCTAACATAGCCACCTCTACCGTATAAGGTCTGAAAGCACCTATCTACCTAATTTCTACTTTTTTAGGAGGCACATCCTGTGCTTATAATATTCTCAATATATGTGTACAAACTGTTCAACGGTCTACTTCGTCATATAGTTAGACATGTGCAGAATGGAACAATTTGATTCATTTCGGATAGATTCATTTTGTTACTAATTTTATTTTGTTAATTTGATTCAAAATGTATTTAGTTTAATTTTGTTTTGTTTATTAATTTCCTAACAAATTCCAAATTTTTCGCAATGATTCAAATTCGTATCGGTCAAAAAATGATCGACTGATTCAAATTCTGTGTGAAGAATAGCTGGTTGTTAAAGCGGGGGTTCACCCTAAAAAAAATTCTAACATTACATTAAGCTCCATTCCGACATTGACTGTACGCTGATCTTTTTTTTTTTTTGCCGTACATACCGTTATATCTTTATTCCCCCCCCCCCGGCTTCCGGGTAGTGAATCCCGCGGGAGTGGGTGTTCCTATGCACAGGCTAATTGATTGACGTATGACATAAGCTTCCCCCCGGCACATACAACCGTGTCACGAGTTGCCGAAAGAAGCCGGACTGCGAGTCGGCTCTATACGGCGCTATACGGCGCCTGCACACCGACGTTCGGCTTCTTTCGGCAACTCGTGGCGCGGCGCGACTGAAAAGTGCAAATCGTCTCTTAACAAACTTTTCCTTAACACGCAGTAACATGAGATTAGCAAAAGCAGCCCCCAGGGTTGTGCCAGTGGAATCGATCTTCCCCTGCCATTGTATGCGTTGTACGTCACCGCGTTTGAGAACGAGGAGATTTTGTCTTGACTGTGTGTACGCAAAGCAAGCTTGTCGAGTTCCTCGACAAGCCTAACAAGGAACTCGTCGAGGAAAACGTTGTGTCTTTTCCGACGAGTTCCTCGGTCGTGTGTACGAGGCCTTACTCGTTGTTTTCCCGTAGTGTATATGCTGCCAGTGTTCTGTAAAAACAGACAACTCTTCGAAATCTCCCATTACTGATGCTGGAGAGTCACCGCAAGTGACGTGGTTGGAGATTTTTGTGAGTTTGAGGTTTTCGGCAAAACACCGGCAATGGAAACATCAGAGATAAAAAGCAGCGTGGACCCCCACCCCAATCTATACCAGGCCCTTTCTTAAATAACTAAGGTGTGGATTAACCTGACGTCATCGGGCGACCCCGTCCCCTTGTGACGTCATTGACCCACCATGCCCAGGCCGATGACGTCACAAGGGGGTGTGGTCACCCGATGACGTTATCAGACCAAAACAATTTGCATATGTCTATCAAATGCCTACTATGTTTTCTTAGGTAATCATCAACTATAATACTGAGGCAGCCACCATATCTAATGACTGGTAAGCTAAAATATCATGCATTTTTGTTCTTGGGTTTAAACACACTTTAATTTCCATTTTTCTTGCACCAACTTACTCAACGGGGAAGATGCAATAAATTTACAAACAAGATGGTAGACTCTTTAGGTAGAAGTCCATTATCCCTCCAGAAGCTCGACGTTATTAAAACGGCTCATAAAGTCTCCGCTTGTCTCTTTCACCAAGAATTATTGCCGGGAAAGTTAAGTATGCAAAACAAATGCACATATCTCCAGCAGAAAATGTAACAACTTTCACAACATCAAACCGAATTCTGGCCTAGTTTGACTTCCTACGGTCAGATCTGAGGAACTTCAGAGAGGGAAGGGAAGCATCCGCTTTGCAAATGTAAACAAGAGCGTTGTATCTTCTATACAAATTGTGTCACCAGAGAGGGATAAAACAAAATCTGCTCTTTTATTATGGATTGGAATCTCACGGTGCACATTACGCAGGAACCTGACGGTATTCAACATGCAAAGTATAATGATTTGGTTCCGTCATGTTGTGGGTTTCCTGAACGCAGTAAATAAAGTAAAACAGGGAGCTGTTATTGTCTTCTGGATTAGCACTCAAAGCGGAACTCCAGCTTTCCCTTCAGTCTTTTACAGGCTTATATATTTTTTTCTGTATTCAAATTGATTACTCTGATTTACTGCACACTATGGGCTTCTCACACTATGCACTGGAAGCTGCAGCAAGTCGTATGGAACACACCTCATTTCCTGACTAGAGGACGCCCAGCTTCATCTAGCACAGGGGTAGGCAACCTTTCACTCTCCTCTCCACTATCCCTCTCCCCACTTTATTGTATTTATTCCTTGTGTTGTCACTTTTTGTATTTTTATGTTCGTACACGGTTTTGCACTGTGTGGCTGGTTGGGTGTTGGTCTTCGGGCCTTCCCTGAAAGTCTTGGGAGTAGGTGGACATGGCCTTCTGGCTTAGTTCGCCTGCTCTCATGGGGTCTTCCTTCGGGGGAGCCCCTCCTAGTACTAGGGGGGGGGTTCTGTTTTGGCAGACCCCCCAAAGAATGGGGTCTGTCTGGTTTCGGCCAGATGGACCAAAGTGTAAGTACCCTTTATCCCTGTCAGGAGCCTAACGCCCTGGGGGATTCAGGGCAGGGCCCTTTGGTTTTAGAGGGCCAGTTTACACCCGTTGCACGTTTTTGTGTCACCTCTTCATGTTGTGCACATTTTTTGGCACCGGGTGAATTTTTATGAATGTGTTACACACGCCATGGGCTTTCAAAAAAAAAAAAGAAAAGGGTAGGCAACCTCGGCCCTCCAGCTGTGGTGAAACTACAAGTCCCACGAGACATTGCAAGACCCTGACAATCACAGGCAGAGGCATGATGGGTTTTGTAGTTTCACTACACCCGGAGGGCCAAGGTTACCTACCCCATATCTAACACTTTCCTCTCCGGCCTGATTGTCCCTGGGTTGCCCTTTTCAATCACTGGATTTAAGTGGTTTCAATCACGGAAGATCAGCATTACATGTGGGTGCTATCAAGCAAATGCAGAATGCAGAGGAATTCCCATTTCCCCAAACGAACCCCCACCCATCAAGGTTTTTTGATATTTTTCATAACTCCTTCCAGGAGCCAAGCCACTGCTTGCATCAGGGCTGAGGGCAATTGAGATGAGTACTGGGTGCTGTGATGTTAGGAGGCCAGATTTTCCTCTGCTGCAGTTCAGTACCATTCAGTGGCAGCTGGTGCTCCATTTCTGGGAGGGGGGCGCAATCAAACCCCCCGCCACCCACCACCCTCCAGTCAGCCGAAACCTCCCTCCCCCCATTGTCGCCTGATCGTCAGCCCACCTGCCCCACACTTACCTCCATCTAGGTCGCAGGCAGCGCTTCCTGCTCGGCGGCTTCACCCTGAGTCTCCTCCTCCTCGGCTTCACCCTGCATCTCCTCCTCCTCAGCTTCACGCCGGCTACACCTTCGCCTCCTCCTCCTTGGCGGCCAATACATTTGCTTGTCCTCTCGGCCAATCGGGTCTCAGACTTCCTGATTGGCCTGGAGGAGAATCAGGAAGACAATAGTGAATATTAATTTGCTATTGTCACACAGCTGGTTGGGCTCAGGGCGCAGTGCTCTGCGCCCCGGGCCCACCCTTTTTTGAAGCCAATTAGAGCCTCAAGCTGTACTCATGTGCTTTTAAAAAAAAGAAAATATTGGAATCCATGCGTCCGGTACCCTGCATGTAGATTAGGGGCCAGGCACACCGATTAGGGGGGCAGCGCCCCTGCACCCCTTATGAACATATACATTGAATGAATATCAATAGTTTTAATAGATAACTGTTAAAATAATTACCAAGACTGGATTTTTGAGTAAGTTGAGGGCCCCTAATATATATATCTATCTTATTTAAATATAAAAAAAGTGTATATATTTTTATATAAATGTGTACATATAATGTCTATTTTTTATTATTTTTTGCTAAATAATTTTTTATATCTGCATGACTTTCAGCTGACTGGAATATCAGATTATTGATGGGTCTACTAATTGACCCTATGTTGGGGCCATCCAGTTCTGTCCAATTTTACAAATGTAAGTAATATTCCAGCCTTAGGTGAGCATACATATTATTATTTGGGGTTTTTGAGTCCCCCCCCCCCCCCCCAGCTATGAAAGATCTGCAGAAATCTATCTACCTATTGTACACAAGCATGAACATACGGCACGCCAAATTACGAAGAAGTCATGTTCTATGTCTGGCAGCCTATTCTTAGCTGTGGGTTGGAGAAGTCAGAATGTGATTGATAACCAGGACTTCCAAGCTCTCAACTGCTGTATTTTCCAGCCATTTTTTAACCGTGTTACCTAGCATTAGGTGAGTATGCAAACAATATAATGAGAGTCTTTTGCCAAAGGCCTTCAAACTGGCCGCATAAAGTAAATTCTGCGCATTTTCTGAAAAACAGTAACCCCATGTAGATTTAACAGCAGACTCGTTTTTACTGCTCCCGACCACCCACCAGAAAGAGAAATGCAGCCGCTCACGATTGTACACATGTTGGGGCTGCAATTATTTGCTTTGTGGCCACAGAAAAAATTGGGTGGCATGTTTCATTCACCAGGCAGTACTGCTGCCGAACGTGACCCGTTCAAGTGAATGGGCAGCCTCACAGCCCATTCACTCCACTGTTTCCGCAGATTTTTGTCCCCGGGGATGGATTTCCAGCGGATCAAAATTTCTTGACATGCTAAGAAATCGATCCGCTGGAATCCAGTACAGACTCACCGGATCAATCCGTCCGAATCCATCCCCCGCATGCGTCGTAATGATTCGACGCATGCGTGGAAGTCCTTATATCACAGGGTCGCGCACGTCGCCACGTCACCGCGGACGGAATTCCGCGGGGATTTTGATCTCATGGTTAGTATAACCATGAGATCAAAATCCGCCAGAGGTTTTATCCGCGGAAACGGACCTCCGTGTGTACTAGGCCTTAGTCTCCACAATAATAAACAGTAATCTTCCTGCTTACGTTAAATTTATTAAAATAATTAAAAAATATATAAAAAATAAGTTTGCAAATTAAAGAACAAACAAATAATAAATAAAAACTGACCAATAACCATTATAATTTTCCTTAAAATAGACATTTTTGTGAACTTAGTAGCCCCTTAGTACATAGGCAGGCGTTCTGAATTCATATCCATATTTGTGTGTGAATTCATATTCATATCATTCTTGTATCAAAAGTGTACTTTCCATTTAGGAATCTCTTCATTGGGGAAGGAAAAGATGTTCTTTTTAAAACATGTTAATCATAAATTTGTTTTAATTATTTAGTGACCTATTTCCAAGTATCTAGGGCAAAATTGACAGTAGTGTCATTAAGATGCCACAACAGTTAAGGTGTGCATACAGAAGATGTCAGGGTGTCACCAGCAACATCATTTAACAAGGCCTGAACCCCTACCACTTGTTAGAGGTAGGGGGGGAGTGAGGGTGCTGGAAGGAAGTGAGGAAGAAAGAAAGAAAGAAAGAAAGAAAGAAAGAAAGAAAGAAAGAAAGAAAGAAAGAAAGAAAGAAAGAAAAAAAGAAAGAAGGAAGGAAGGGAGGAAGGAAGGAAAGAAAGAAAGAAAGAAAGAAAGAAAGAAAGAAAGAAAGAAAGAAAGAAAGAAAGAAAGAAAGAAAGAAAGGTGAAAAGGAGAAGGTAGAGAAAAGCAGAAGAATGTGGGGGACAAAAAAAATAAAGAAAGTGGGGGGAAGAAAAGAAGTGAGGGAAGGAAAAAGAAAAGGAGAGGAAGGAAGGAAGGAAGGAAAGGAGGAAGGAAGGAAGGAAGGAAGGAAGGAAGGAAGGAAGGAAGAGAATGGATGGAAGAAAGTGATAAGCGATGTATGGGAGAGATAAACATGAAATAAGGATCAATAAAAGAACAAGAGTGAACAAGGGAGCAAGGGAGTAAAAAAAAGGAAGGAAGAAATAGAAAAGAAGAAAAAAAAAACAAAGGAAGGAAGGAGTGAAAAAGGAAGACTATAAATGGTGAAGAGGAAAGAAAGAAAGAAAGAAAGAAAGAAAGAAAGAAAGAAAGAAAGAAAGAAAGAAAGATAAGGGAGTGGAAAGAGGTATAAATGGAAGGAAAAGGGAAGAGGTAGGGATAAGCAGAAGAATGTAGGGGACAAAAGAAGGAAGAAAATGAGAAAGAGGGGGGAAGAAAAGCAGAGGAAGGAAGGAAGAGAATGGATGGAAGAAAGTGGGAGGAGATGTATGGGAGACATAAACAAAATGGAAAAAATCAAGAAAGAAAAAAGAAGAGGTGGAAGGAGGTATACATGGAAAGAAAGCACTATGTAAAGAAAATAAGGAGACAAGGGAAAAGGAAATAAAGAGAATAGAAAGAAGGGAAAGAAAAAAAAAGAAGAAGAAGAAGTGAAACAGGAAGGAATGAAAGAATGAATGGAATGGGAACAAAAGTGAACCAGGGAGCAAGGGAGGAAAAGAGGAAGGAAGAAAGAGAAAAAGAAAGGAAAGAAGAAAAAAATAATAAGGAAGGAAGGAGTGAAGGATAAAGACTGTAAATGGAGAAAAGGAAAGAAAGAAAGAAATAAAGAAAGAAAAAGAAGGAAGTGGAAAGAGGGATACATAGAAGGAAAAAAGGAAGAGGTAGAGAAAGGCATAAGAACATAGGGGACAAAAGAAGGAAAAAATTAGAAAGAGGGGGAAGAAAAGAAGTGAGTGAAGGAAAAAGGAAATCAGAGCAGAGGAAGGAAGGAAGAGAAGAAAGTGGGAAGCGGTGTATGGGAGTGAAACAGGAAGGAATGAAAGAAGGGATGAAAAAAGAACAAGAGTAAACAAGGGAGGAAAAAGGAAAGAAGAAAGAGAGAAAAAAAGAAAGAAGAAAACAAAAAAGGAAGGAAGGAGTGAAGAAGGAAGAGTGAAGAAGGAAGAGTATAAATTGTAAGAGGAAAGAAATAAAGAAAGAAAAAGAAGGAAGTGGAAAGAGGGATAATGGAAGGAAAAAAGGAAGAGGTAGAGAAAAGCAGAAGAAAGTGGGGGGACAAAAAAAGGAAGAAAATGAGGGGGGAAGAAAAAGTTGAGGGAAGTAAAAGGAGAGCAGAGGAAGGAAGGAAGAAAATGGATGGAAGGAAGTGGGAAGAGATGGTTAGGAGAGGTAAACAGAAGGAAGTAAATCAAGAAAGAAAGAAGTTGGAAGAGGTGGACGGAGGAATACATGGAAAGAAAGAAAGATGTGAATGAAATAAGGAGACAAGGGAAATTAAATAAAGGAAGAAGGGAAGAAGAAATGGAACACAGGAAGAAAAAAAAGGAGTGAAACAGGAAGAAATGAAAGAAGGAACAAAAAAAGAACAAGAGCGAAGAAGGGAGCAAGGAGTGCAGAATAAAAATGGTGAAGAGAAAAGAAAGAAAGAAAGAACGAAAGAAAGAAAGAAAGAAAGAAAGAAAGAAAGAAAGAAAGTCTAAAGAGGTATAAATGAAAAATTAAGAGCTAGAGAAAAGCAAAAGAATATGGGGGACAAAAGAAGGAAGAAAATGAGGGGGGAGAAAAGTGCAGGAAGGAGAAAGAAAGGGAGAGCAGAGGAAGGAAGGAAAGAAGGAAGAAGAGAATGGATGGAAGGAAGTGGGAAGAGACGGATAGGAAGAGATAAACAGAAGGAAATAAATCAAAAGGAAGAAAGGGATATGTAGAGAAAAAGCAGAAAGAAGTGGAGGACAAAAGAAGGAAGAAAGTGAGGGAGGGAGAAAATATGTAAGGGAAAGAGAAAGAAAAGGAAAGAGAAGGAAGGAAGGAAGAAAAGAATGGAAGGAAGAAAGTGGGAAGGAGGTGGAAGGGGGGATAATAGGAAGGAAATAAAGAAGAAGAGAGAAAGGTAGGGGCACGGAAAAGAAAAATGGAGGGATATGGAGGAGGAAAGAAGGAAGAAAGAGGAGAGGAGAGGAGGATATTCATATCTTTACAGATCCTTAATGGAGGATTTCTCATTGTTCACTTCCTTGCAGTAAACAATCACAATGCAGCACCATGACTGCGTCCTCCTGGAGCTTTATGCGTGTTTCAGGCCACAATCTTTGAAAATCATTTATGTGTGAATAACAATATTATAATGACAATCATTTATGAAAGGGAGAAAAAATAGAAGATTCTGATTTGAATATCCAGTGAAAATCCGACTTCAATTCACTGTTAAGACTAATGTATAAAAATAAAAAAAAAGGAAGGAAAAAAAGAAGCTCCTTTTGATAAATGAAGGCCATAAGGTCTGTACAGTATAGACTAATCTGCAATATAATAAAACGTTGCAGGGTCCATTTGTCAAGATACCCACATCACCAGATTGCTGGTTTATTGATGCACCATTTGACAGATGTGTCTGGTACAGTCAATGTATTTAGAGTCAATGTATCAACACAACATCTGCTCGCGTCAGTAAGTGATTTTGGTGGTGTCAGTAGAAGGAGTTAAAAGGGAATTAGCTACAAAAGATAATCTAGTTAGATCTTATCAGCCTCTCTATGGGCCATTATAGGTCTCTGGATTTTTTTGTGAGAGGTTCCGATCTTGCCAGGATTTCACATGATGTGAATCTTTTCGATTTGCTATCTACGTACGACAGCTATGGCTGAAGCACGAACCCTAAATTCTCACTGGGTTGTTAGTAAAGAGAGATATGTATAAGAAGGGGAACGTTAACACATCAGGTGCAAGTGAAATCAGCGAACTGCAGCTTGTACTTTCTTAGGAACATCTACAATAAGAAGTTTATTTTTCCTAAATCTGTGTTTCAAGAAAATATGTGGCCAGGCTATGAACCTTTTAAGTATGTATATATACTACATGCTCCTAAACAGTAAGTGAGCTTTAAAACAAGCCTTCAATGACCTATGTAGCTGCAGGCACTGTGAAGCAATTAATTCTCAAAATTTACAGCAAAAGCATTTATTTTATTTCAGGAGCTCAGCTCATCTAGCTCCTCCCTCCCAGCAATGACTCAGCAGCTCAGCTTACCTTGCTCCTCCTCCCAGCAATGACTCAGCAGCTCAGCTCATCTTGCTCCTCCTCCCAGCAATGACTCAGCAGCTCAGCTCACCTTACTCCTCCCAGCAATGACTCAGCAGCTCAGCTCACCTTACTCCTCCCAGCAATGATTTAGCAGCTCAGCTCACCTTGCTCCTCCTCCCAGCAATGACTCAGAAGCTCAGATCACCTTGCTCCTCCTCCCAGCAATGACTCAGCAGCTCAGCTAACCTTGCTCCTCCTCCCAGAAATGACTCAGCAGTTCAGCTCACCTTGCTCCTCCTCTCAGCAATGACTCAGCAGCTCAGCTCACCCTGTTTCCCTTCCCAGCAATGACTCAGCAGCTCAGCTCACCCTGCTCTCCCTCAAAGCAATGACTCAGCAGCTCAGCTTGCCTTGCTCTCCCTCCCAGCAATGACTCTGCAGCTCAGCTCACCCTGTTTCCCTTCCCAGCAATGACGCAGCGACTCAGCTCCCCCGTCTCCCCCTCCCAGCAGTGATTCTGTAGCTCAGTTCAATCTACAAAAGTTCTTGTCGGAAAGTCCAATCGTGTGTATGCAATTCCGATGCACAAAAAGACATGCATGCTCGAAATCAATTCGACGCATGCGCGGAATCATTAAACTTCATTTATATCGGCTCGTTGTAGTGTTGTACGTCACCATGTTCTTGGCGATCAGAATTTCCGAGCAACATTTGTGCGATGCAAGACAAGTTTGAGCCAACATCCGTCGGAAAAAAATCCACAGTTTCGTTGTCGGAAATTCCGATCGTGTGTCGCGGCATTAGGCTTCAAGTACACGGTACGCTGCTAAACGTACGTTCAAAGGCAGTTGGATGCTTTTTTCAACTGTCCCTGAACTCATTCAAGGTTATCCTATGTGACCATGTACACAGTCTCGTTTATTGCCGTTTTTAGGCAGTTGCGTTTAACAGCGTCTCTTTGAAAGCAACAAAATGGGTTCAGACGCCGAAGATTTCCACGTTTCAGAAGCCAAACGCAACAAAACGCGGCTAAACGCGGTAACCTGCGTTTAGCAGAGTTTTGTTTATAGGCATTTTTCGTTTTTGGGCATTTAAAAAAAAAACGCTTCTAAACGCAAACGCGTCAAAACGCTGCTAAACGCAGCATGTAAACGAGGCAAAACGGACGTTTTAAACGTGGGTTACTATCTGTCAAGTTTAATCATTTAGGAGCAATTGTAAAAACGTCCCGTGTACATGAAGCCTAAAGCCCTGTACACACGATCGGTTTGTCCGATGAAAACAGACCGATGGACTGTTTTCATTGGTCAAACCGATCGTGTCTGGGGCCCATTGGTTTGTTTTCCATCGGTTAAAAAAAAATAGAATTTTTCCTATGAATAAAAAACCGATAGAAAAAAACGATCGTCTGTGTGGAAGTCCATCGGTCAAAAATCCATGCATGCTCAGAATCAAGTCGGCACATGCTCGGAAGCATTGAATTTTTCTCAGCACGTTGTAGTGTTGTACATCACCGCGTTTGGACACGGTAGGATTTTTGACGGATGGTGTGTAGGCAAGACTGATGAAAGTCAGCTTCATCGGATATCCGACGAAAAAATCCATCGGATTAGATTCCGTCAGGGCTTGAGTGTTGGCTTTTATCAAATGAACAAAGGCATCAATGTGTTCCTTAGGAGACTATTTAAAAAAAATACAACTATTTTTTTTTCCATCATCATCATCTACGTCTGTATTTTTGATATTAACTTACCACATAAATCTGGTCTCTTCATACATCCACTGTTTGTTGTGTTGCTTGCAAGTCCGTTAAAAGCAGCCATACTGTCAGAGCTGTAAGCTCGAAGAACGGAGAGCATATTAACCTGCTTCTCCAAAGGATCTGGACCGGATGCTTGGTCAGATTGTGGCGTTTCGTGAGGCAATGGAAGATTTGGATGCCACTGCTTTTCCATCATCGATGGTGTTGAAGGAACCATGTTTTCAGAAGGTCTGAGAGCAGCTGAATTCAGTAGAGGATCTTCTTCTTCATGGTCTTCTTTGTTCTGTTCGTCAACTGTGTTCATGTTTTCCGGTTCAGTGTCAATTTCTTCATCTTCATTCTCATCTTCTTTACACGTTTCCATGTCCTCGGATGAGGATTCATCAGAGAGGTCATCAGTAGCAACTGTATTAACTGAATCACACTGCAAGGCGTGTGCTTCATCGTCCGGGGGAGACTGAGAGTCAATGTCCATGTTAGAGCAAGAGTTTTGAGCATTGGACCCAACCGAGTGAGGATATACACCAAACTGCTTGTAGAATTCAGTTGGAAAATTGTTAAACATTGGATCCATGTGACTGGACCATGAAGTGCTTTTATGGTCAGATAAAGTCTCTTTAGAGTTCGGAGTTTTTTCAGAATTCTGCAATGGACTCAACTTTGACATCATTTCTTTGCCACACTGGGCTGAAGAAGAAGAGGCAGCAATTTTATTAGTGGCACCCAAACTGTCCTTACGCTTCGCTTTTCCTAAATGGTTAGCTTGGAGGTGCAAGGCCATCAACTCCATGGATGATGTCGTAAAAGAACAAAACAAACACCCATGCCAAGCAATGTTATCTTGGACTGTTACCGATGAACCTGGAAGAGATTGAGCATCTGGCCTCACCGACAGGTCTAGAGGTTCATACTGAGACTTTTCCAATTTCCTCTGTGGTGTTTTGTTCTCCACCTTGTCTTCACCGTTGTCAGACCTGGAAACTTTAATAGGAAGTGAATCTAGCAAGGCTTTCTCTTTCATCTCCCTCTCTTTCTTTAAAGAGCTTAAAACAAAGCTGTCCATGAAGGCCTGCAAAGAGCCCTGGAAGTTAACACCATTTCCTACAATGTTCTGATAGGCTCTCCCAAATTCTGCAATGTTTGCTGCTTTAGAAGAGATCTCTGATTTTTTCAAAGCTTCTGAAGAAACCTCAGGACTAATGCCACTCGACTGTCCCTGACGCTCCCCAGACATCAACCCTGACTGCCATTGCTGGGACATAGCGCCACTTCTGAAATCAATTCCGGGGAGGCTTTTAAATGCTCCTCGTAAAATGTCAGGTCTCATAAATAGGGAACTCTTGCTGACTGTTTCATCCTTGTGCTCCTGTCCTGGAGTATGCCCTTGACTAGCGATGGGGCCGGAGCCATTCTGCCTTTCTCGATGGTGGCGCTCCAGGTGGTACTTCAGAGATGCTGATTGGGTGCCAGCATAGTCACAATGTGGACACTTGTAAGGCTTCTCACCTAAAGTTTCAGAGAAAAAAAAAGAGAAAAAGTTTAAATATTTTAAAATATTGTCCTTTATAACCTTTCTATTTCTCATTTTTATTTTTATTTTTTGTAGGAAAGTGGGTGGAAATAAAGAAAAAGTGAAAAGACTTTGGCCCAGATTCAAGAAGCAATTGCGCCCGTGTAACCATAAGTTACACGGCGCAATTGCTTACTTGCTCCGGTGTAACGAGTGCTCCTGATTCAGGAACCTCGTTACACCGACTGCAGCCTAAAATCTGCGCGGCATAAGCCACTTATGCCTCGCAGATTTTAGGCTGCATTCTTGTGCTTGCCGCTAGGCGGCGCTCCCATTGTGATCAGCGTGTAGTATGCAAATTGCATACTACCACTGATTCACAAGCTTGCGCGGGCCCCGCGCAAGCCAGGTACGGAGTTTCCGTATGGCAACTTTAGCGCAAGGTTGCCCCTTCTAATAGTAGGGGCAGCCAATGCTAAAGTATAGCCGGCCTTCCCGCGCCGTGAAATTTGAATTTCACGGCGTTTGCGTAAGTGATTCGTGAATGGCGCTGGACGCCATTCACGTTCACTTTGAAGCAAATGACGTCCTTGCGACGTCATTTGCCGCAATGCACGTCGGGAAAGTTCCCCGACGGAGCATGCGCTGTACGCTCGGCGCGGGAGCGCGCCTAATTTAAATGATTCCCGCCCCCGGCGGGATCATTTAACTTGCGCGCGCTTACGCCGGGCAAATTTGCCGGCGCGCCCTCGCAGTTCACGGAGCTACTGCTCCGTGAATCGAGGGCAGCGCAAAATATTTGCTCCCCCGCAAATATAGCGCAAGCTATGCTGAATCTGGGCCTTTAAATTTATGTTAAGGGTTATTTTTTCCTTTATTGTTCTAAAATGATAAAAAAAATCAGAGAGTACAAAAACAGCATTGCCATTGGATAAGAACAATGGCAAAATATATTCAACCTAAAAAAAATGCTAAAGAATGGCTTCTAATCGGTCAATCCTAATACCTGTGTACAGGATCAATGGATAGTTTAAGTCAAACACATTGGGGGTTATCCACAAAAGGGATACGCCAGCGTATCTACTGATACACCGTCGCATCCCTGTTTCTATCTATGGAACTGATCCACAGAATAAGTTTACCATAGATAGGCAGAAGATCCGACATGTGTAATTGAATTACACTGTCGGATCTTAAGGATGCAATTCTAGGCCGGCCGCTAGGTGGCGAGGCCATTGCGGCCGGCCTAGAATATGCAAATGAACACTTACGGCGATCCACGAACGTTCCGACGGGCCCGTCGCGCTAAATCTACGTCGTTTACGTCGAGTTACGCCGCGTAAAAATAGGGCTGAGTCCTATTTGACTAAGCCCTATTAAGTATGGCCGTCGTTCCCGCGTCGAAATTTTCAACTCTACGTCGTTTGCGCAAGACGTTCGTGAATGGCGCTGGACGCCATTTACGTTAACGTCTAAGCAAATGACGTCGGAGCGACGTCGGTTAGCGCAATGCACGTCGGGTAAGTTACCCGACGGAGCATGCGCAGTACGTCCGGCGCGGGAGCGCGCCTAATTTAAATGGGAATCGCCCATTTGTATTAGGAACGCCTTGCGCCGGACGGAGTTAAGTTACACCGCCGCAAATTTCCAGGTAAGTGCTTTGTGGATTGGCACCTAACTTGGGAGATTTGCGGCAGTGTAACTTAACTCTGAAAAGTTAAGTTGCGCTCGGCGGCTGTGGATCTGGCCCATTGGCAGACAAAATGGACAGAATCTGACTTTATATCAAACCACTGAGCTCTGCTCATGGTTTTGTTGGGGTTGGTGGTCAGTGGTTGGGAAGAGAAATATGCAGACTGAAAGCCATTTACCAAATTCATCAACATACCCAATAATTAAATTTGGGTCCCATATTCACAAACAAATTATAATATAGCCAAATGCCACATGAACATCCATAGTTGCAGCCCACAAAAGTTACTGGCCTTACGCGTTTCATCTACCTGCAGCACTTGATGGGTAATGACTTAGCCATGAAAGAAAGAAGAAAACTATTTGCAAACCATTATCAAAAACAACCAGTAAAAGGTTAAATTTTCTTTTCGACTAACAGTTTTGAGCAAATGCTCAAGGTCCAACCTTCTAAAAAATATTGGTCGCTTAGCAAGGGTTCTTAAAAAACCTTAAAAGCTTGCGTTGAGTTTCAAGAAATGTACAGTCCTTTAAGTTGGTGCTGATATTTTTCCTTCTGTAAAAACAACAGATGGATGAAGTGAGCTCAAAGCTGACAAAAAAAAAATGAAACAATATGGCCGTGCTGTAAAAATATAAACAATGCTTAACTCAATATTTAATACCAACACGAAAGTAGAACATAATAAGACACTACTAACCAAAACTCATTGGGCCAGATCCACGAAGCAGTTACGCTGGCGTTTCTATTGATACGCCGCGTAACTGCTAGGTTGCTCCGGCGTATCTTTGTTTTGTATCCACAAAACAAGATACGCCTGAAGCTGGCCTAGATCCGACTGGCGTACGTCTTAGTACGCCGTCGGATCTAAGATGCATATTTACGCTGGCCGCTAGGTGTCGCTTCCGTCGATTTCCGCGTCAAGTATGCAAATTAGCTAGATACGCCGATTCACAAACGTACGTCCGGCCGGCGCATTTTTTTACTTAGTTTCCGTAAGGCTTTTTTCGGCGTAACGTTACCCCTGCTATATGAGGCGTAGCCAATGTTAAGTATGGACGTCGGGCCAGCGTCTAATTTTCCGTCGTTTGCGTAAAACGTTCGCGAATAGGGCTTTGCATAGAATGACGTTCACGTCATAAGCATTGGCTTGTTGCGAGTTAAATTGGAGCATGCGCACTGGGATACCCACACGGACGGAGCATGCGCCGTTCAGAAAAACAAAATTTACGTTGGGTCAAGACGTATTAACATAAAACACGCCCCCATCTCATCCATTTGAATTGCGCGCCCTTACGCCGACACAGTTACACTACGCCGCCGTAACTTACGGCGCAAATTCTTTCAGGATATGGAAAATACGCTGAAAGTAACGGCGGCGTAGTGTAGCTGAGATACGCTACGCCGGACGGAAAAATGCTCGGAGCTACGTGGATCTGGCCCCTTCAGTTATCTTCTAACGACTGTTGATTTAAAAATATATATTATATTTCAATCCAGTGGGCCAGATTCTCAGAAGAGATACGACGGAGTATCTCAGGAAACACCGTCGTATCTCTGTTTTTGGCCCCGGGTATCTATGCGTATGATTCCTAGAATAATTTTCGCATAGATACGGCGTAGATCCGACAGGTGTAAGTTACTTACGCCGTCGGATCTTAGATGTAATTCGACGCTGGCCGCTAGGTGGCGTTTACGTTCAGTTCTCATTTGACTATGCAAATGAGCCTGATACGCCGATTCCCGAATGAATTTGCGCCGCGTCGTCGTCGTTTACGTCATTTCCGTAAGCGTAAGGTTACCCCTGCTATATGAGGGGTAACCTTACGCCAGTCCGCAGTATGCCATGTTAAGCATGGCGTTGGGTCAGTGCCGTCTTTTTCCGTCGGTTACGTCGTTTTACTAAGTCGTCCGCGAATACGACTTTACGTCAATGACGCTCACGTCGGCGTCATTGACGTTTTCCGTTGTGAGCTGGAGCATGCGCACTGGGCTATTTTTCCGCCCGGCGCATGCGCAGTTCGATCGGCGCGGGGGCGCGCTTAATTTGAATACAAGCCGCCCCCTTTGAATTACGCGGCCATACGCCGGGCCATTTGCACTACGCCGCCGCAAATTACGGAGCAAGTGCTTGGAGAATACGGCACTTGCGGCCGGCCTAGAATATGGAAATGACCACTTACGGCGATCCACGAACGTTCCGACGGGCCCGTCGCGCTAAATCTACGTCGTTTACGTCTAGTTACGCCGTGTAAAAATAGGGCTAAGTCCTATTTGACTAAGCCCTATTAAGTATGGCCGTCGTTCCCGCGTCGAAATTTTAAACTCTATGTCGTTTGCGTAAGACGTCCGTGAATGGCGCTGGATGCCATTTACGTTAACGTCTAAGCAAATGACGTCGGAGCGACGTCTGTTAGCGCAATGCACATCGGGTAAGTTGATAAAGGAGATAACTGAGGGCTAGTTTATGGACTTTTTAGGCACAGTTTGGTTGGTCAGAATATATTCACACAAGGAGAGATTTTCTCTAAAAAGTTTTTTGTTTATTTAGATATAAAATATCATAATATATATAGAACAAGGGAAGGAGTAATTGCCGTTTCCAGCAAAAAACTATCTAAAAGGCTAACTGAGCAAGCCTATCCATAAGCGTTAACAGGAATCATACACAAGGTAACAATGTATCCACAATGAAATTGAACACTTTCAAAGTGTATTTACCCGACGGAGCATGCGCAGTACGTCCGGCGCGGGAGCGCGCCTAATTTAAATGGGACTCGCCCCATTAGATTCGGCACGCCTTGCGCCGGACACATTTAAGTTACACCGCCGCAAATTTCAAGGTAAGTGCTTTGTGGATCGGGCACTTAGGTAGAAATTTTGCGGCGGTGTAACTTAAATTGGAAGATTTAAGTTACGCAGGTTATTTGTGGATCTGGCCCTAAGGTTTCATAAAAAAATTGATATAAAATAAAAATCTAAACAATTCCCACAGAAATAAAAATATGTATATTTTACTTTGTAAATAAATCAAAGCAAAATAAAATACGTCTTAGCCAATGTTTTACTGAAATATACTCTTAATACTTAATATATACATTATGTGGTGTTTATTATAAATTTGGAGATCATTTTCCTTTTTGGAAAACACATTTACTCGCATTTCTAGAAAAGCAGAATATATAAAAATTCCTTTAAAAAAAACACATAAGCCATAATAGCTAACATAAATTGGCCCGCCTTGCGCCGGAGGCCGCCGGCGTAGTTTTCATCGCAAGTGCTTTGTGAATCAGGCACTTGCGATGAAAACTTGCGGCGGTGTAACGTATCTACGATACGTTACGGCGCCGCGATTCTACGTGAATCTGGCCCTAAGGTTTCATAAAAAATAGATATAAAATAAGGGCCAGATTCACAAAAGGGATACGACGGCGTATCTCCTGATACGCCGTCGTATCTCTGTTTCTATCTATGCGACTGATTCATAGAATCAGTTACGCATAGATATCCCTAAGATCCGACAGGTGTAATTGTTTTACACTGTCGGATCTTAGGATGCAGTACCGCGGCCGCCGCTGGGGGGAGTTTGCGTCGTAAACCAACGTTGGGTATGCAAATTAGGAGTTACGGCGATCCACGACGGATTTTCGCGTTCGCTACGTCGCTGCTAGTCTAGTTTCCCGTCGCAAAATTAGTCGTCGCTTTGGGTGCCCTAACTTTAGTCAGCAAACGTATTGCTGTCTAAAGTATGGCCGTCGTTCCCGCGTCGAAATTTAAAAATGAACGTCGTTTGCGTTACACGTCCGGGAATACGGAAGTACGCTACGCGCGTCGTCGTTCGAAAAAATTACGTCACGGCGCGCAAGGCACGACGAGAATTGCGAAACTGAGCATGCGCAGTAGGTCCGGCGCGGGAGCGCGCCTAATTTAAATGGCACACGCCCATTTGAATTGGCCCGCCTTGCGCCGGAGGCTGCCAGCGTAGTTTTCATCGCAAGTGCTTTGTGAATCAGGCACTTGCGATGAAAACTTGCGGCGGTGTAACGTATCTACGATACGTTACGCCGACGCTCACCTACGTGAATCTGGCCCTAAAGATCTAAACAATTCCCACAAAAATAAAAATATGTATATTTTACTTTGTAAATAAATCAAAGCAAAATAAAATACGTCTTAGCCAATGTTGTACTGAAATATACTCTTAATACTTAATATATACATTATGTGGTGTTTATTATAAATTTAGAGATCATTTTCCTTTTTTTGAAAACACATTTACTCGCATTTCTAGAAAAGCAGAATATATAAAAATTCCTTTAAAAAAAACACATAAGCCATAATAGCTAACATAAATTTTAAAAGAAGTTATAAGCTTGAATATTCACGGGAATACAAAAGCTGTTAAAATTTGTTTAAATGATACACATGGAAACCATTTTTAAGAAACCAAAAAAAAAAAACATTTTATGGCACTGTTACGCAAGACTGAAATGAATGATTTAAGTCGTGCTCTGCAGTAAATCATGGATATAATTAGCAAATGGCATACTGCACGAGTAATTTATCATTATTTAGAGGGCAGCATTCCAGAAGAATTCTGAGATCTACAGACCTATTGCATTGTTTCTAAATACAGATCTATAAACACAGATCTTCTAAAATATTAAAGTCATTCCATTACTGCGGCTTAAGCAGAGCAACGTATAGGTTAAAATTAAACTTTGTCAATAAAAATTAAATAAAATCCTTACTAATGAAGAAATGCAAAATATATTAGGAAGCTCTATTTTATATGGTAATTATCTGCAAAAAGGCTTCGCAGTCATTTCCGTATGTACTGATGGTTTTCCTGGCTCACAAATACAATCTTTAATGTGCCTACAATATATATGTAATTATTAGCAAGAGGAGAAAAAAAAAAAAAAAAAAAAAAAGAAAAAGCCCGTGCTTAGATTATGATTTAGAACTGCGAAACAAATGTTGATTTAACTGCTATGTAATTTTAATGATAAAAATAACATTTGCATATTTCTTTAAATAGAATGCAAATTGTTTCTATTAAAATGTTACTGCATGCAAAGTGAAAAAAATAAATAAAAAAAGAATAACAAAATATATAAAACCAAAGAGCTATAAAAGCAGAAATTCTAAGCCCCGATTGGTTTAAAAATATAGTAGATGAAAATGATACGCTTTGAATGGAAATACCTAAAAAAAGATACTGTGACTAAATAAATAAATTCTTGACTTTATACAAAAGTGATCTCTAGAAAAGGCTGATAACTTGACACATTTGCATAAATATTACAATATTGAATATTACAAATGATATGGTAACTGGTATATTAAGAATCACATTTACCATAGTATATATGGATGGTAGCATTCTAATGGCCATATGAATTAAAAATAACTTATTTGTTTTAAAAAAAAATCTAATTTGAACCTTCTTTAAAAAGTTACCGGTTGGATGTTTTTCCTAAACAAAGCAAAGAATATATTTGCACCAAAAGACGCTTCCACGCTCAAAAGGATTTTGTGTTCTTAAATAATGTTGCCATATTTATTCCATTATTTGGAAAAAAAAGTACAATGCGTGTTTATTTACTCTACCCAAGACGGATATCCAAAAATTACAACTGTGCATACATTTAAAAAACAACTATTTTGTGGGAAAATAAAGCAGTTAGGGCCAGATTCTCGTACAATTGCGGCGGCGCAACGTAACCCGTTTACGTTACACCGCCGCAAGTTTTCAGTGTAAGTGCCTGATCCATAAAGCACTTACCTGTAAACTTGCGGCGGTGTATCGTAAACACATCCGGTGCAAGCCCGCCAATTCAAATTTAAATTAGGCGCGCTCCCGCGCCGGACGTTCTGCGCATGCTCCGTTCGCAATTTTCCTGACGTGCTTTGCGCGAAATTATGGCGGCGCGACGTGTTTGTGAATCGCGACGTGCGTAACATAAAAAAAAAAATCAAAATCGACGCGGGAACGACGGCCATACTTTAACATGGTGGAGTAATTTTACACCATGTTAATAGCACACCTAACTTTGCTACGGGAAAAAAAGACTTGCGCCGACATAAAGGAACGCGAAAACCTTCGTGGATCGCCGTAACTGCTAATTTGCATACCCGACGCTGGAAAACTACGCGAACTCCACCCAGCGGCGGCCGAAGTATTGCATCCTAAGATCCGACGGTGTAAGTCAATTACACCTGTCGGATCTTAGGGCTATCTATGCCGAACTGATTCTATTAATCAGCCGCATAGATACGACAGGAGATACGCCGTCGTATCTATTCTGTGAATCTGGCCCTTAGTCCCCCAACTAAATTCTGTATCTCTCCATAACAGTGTCGCTATAATGAGCCCCGTTTTGGTGGATAGAGAAGTAGGCCCGGATTCAGAAAGCACTTACGCCGACGTATCTTCTGATACGCCGCGTAAGTGCACGGATGCGCCGTCGTATCTATGCGCCTGTTTCTTGAAAAAAGATACGCCTGAATTTTGGCTCCATCCGACCAACGTAAGTCTCCTACGCCATCGGAGCCTGGGCGCATATTTACCCTGGCCGCAAGGGGCACTTCCATTGATTTACGTGTCGAATATGCAAATGACCGAGATACGACGAATGTACTTGCGCCCGTCGCTGTAATCTACGCCGTTTACATAAGGCGTACGTCCGGCGTAAAGTTATTCCACCTAAAGCAGGTGTAAGTCATGTTAGGGTATGGACCAGAGAACAGCCGTTGTAGAGGTGACCCTGTAAAGAGATTCTTTGGCCCCTTACCAGTTTACTCCCTCTCCTGAGGTCCATATTTAAAGACGTAATTAACCACTTCCAGACCTGCGCACGACGATGTACGTCCTATTTTTAAAGATTGATATCTCGGTAACGGCAGCAGCTGCTGCCACAATCGAGGTATCAATCTTTAGTGTGCGCGGTCTGGAATCCGATAATGGCGGTCTCCGCGGCGGATTCACCGCGAGATCGCCGTTATCGGTGGCGGGAGAGGGGCCCCCCCTCCCGCCGCTCTCCCGCGCCCTCCGCCGCTTACCGGAGCCGTCGGTAGCGGCGGAGGCGATCGGGTGCTGTCGGCTGGTGAGCGGGGACGAGACTGAAGGAAAAAAATCCTTCGCCCGTCCCCATAGCTCGGCTGGGCGGAAGTGACGTCAAAACGTCAGTCCCGCCCAGCCTCTTAAAGAGACAAATTTTTTTTTTGGTCATTTGAAAAAATGACATTTTTTTTTATTTTTTTTGCATTTAAGCCCAAATATGAGATCTGAGGTCTTTTTGACCCCAGATCTCATATTTAGGAGGACCTGTCATGCTTTTTTCTATTACAAGGGATGTTTACATTCCTTGTAATAGGAATAAAAGTGATCAAATTATTATTATTTTTTTTTCAGTGTAAAAAATAATAAAATAAATAAAAATAAATAAGAAAACAAAAAAAATTTTTTTTTTTAAAGCGCCCCGTCCCGACGAGCTCGCGCGCAGAAGCGAACGCATACGCGAGTAGCGCCCGCATATGAAAACGGTGTTCAAATCACACAAGTGAGGTATCGCCGCGATCGTTAGAGCGAGAGCAATAATTATAGCCCTAGAGCTACTCTGTAGCTCAAAAAATGCAATCTCTAGAATTTTTTAAACATCGCCTATCGAGATTTTTAAGGGTAAAAGTTTGACGCCATGCCACGAGCGGGCGCAATTTTTAAGCGTGACATGTTGGGCATCATTTTACTCGGCGTAACATTATCTTTCACAATATATAAAAAAATTGGGCCAAATTTATTGTTGTCTTATTTTTTAATTCAAAAAAGTGAATTTTTTCCAAAAAAAAGTGTGCACAAATACGGTGTGACAAAAAGTATTGGAATGACCACTGTTTTATTCTCTAGGGTGTTAGAAAAAAAAATATATATAATGTTTGGGGGTTTTAAGTAATTTTCTAGCAGAAAAAACTGTTTTAGTCTTGCAAACACCGAATCTGAAAAACACCTAAGGTCTGGAAGTGGTTAAATGCTACACAGAGACAGAGATCTACCTGCTGCACCACACCTCTTCACAGCACTATTGTGAGTTCAACATGCATGCCCCTTTCAGCCAAAAGGCCAATATACTCCTATTGAGGGAACAATAAAATTCAGCCTGGAAAATAAATTTTGGACAATTGATTCTTTGCCTGAGATCAGTTGGCCAGGTCAGGTCTGCCGAGGACTCCCTAAGACAATCTATGGGCTCGTTAACTACATCCATCCTTCCTAAAAGCTTAATCAATGCAGATCAAAATAGAACACAGACAAGACAATACTATTACACATACAATAGATTGCAGCATAACAAAATTATATTCCCCCCTCATGGTAAAACTCAACAGCACCTGCGTAATTAATTACATCATCATTTGCGATGAGCATATTCCGGGAGGACCTTGTTTAGACAGATGTCAATCTGCTCAGAAACAATCTGTTAAGCTAGCTTGAGGATTGAGTTTTAATGTATATTTTTGAAATTGCAAATCTGCCTAAATTAACCACAAGTTGATGTGGGAAAACCCACTGCAGTTCCATCCTTGGTTTTATCTCTACCTGAAGATTTTAGGCGAGCGTCTTCTTCCTCTTGGAGTTTAGACTTTGCCTTCCCTCATTAGAAAAATGGCCCCCCAGTTTTTTTTTTTTTTTTTATCTTGCAGTAAAGTAGGCTATAAAAGGCAACTGCCATTTTACATAAATTTCAGAGGCTGGAGAGAAACAGTGACTGATATCAAAATAAAATACAGTACTATGGGCCTAATCCTCAAAAACCCGGCGCAACGTAACTTTTTCCATTTAAGTTACACCGCCGCAAAATCTCTAACTAAGTGCCCGATCCACAAAGCACTTACCTAGAAATTTTGAGCGGTGTAACTTAAATCCGGCCGGCGCAAGGCGTTCCTCTTCTCCAGGGGGCGATTACCATTTAAATGAGGCAAGCTCCCGGGCCGGCCGTACTGCGCATGCTCGTGACGTCATTTTCCCGACGTGCATAGCGCGAAATTACGTTACGTCGGGCTTTGTGGATTGCGAGGGGACAATAAAGTTTGTAAAAAAAAAAGATACGGCGCCAAAAAAAAAATTTAAATTTAAAAAAAATCGCATAGCTAGCAAGAAAGTCTGTTTTTACAAGGTGTAAACAGTTTGCACCTTGTAAAAGCAGCCCTAATTTTGCGTTTGCAAAATAAAACTTACGGAGAAAAAACGAAGCTGAAAAGCTTTGTGGATCTCCGTAAGTCCTAATTTGCATACCCGAGGCGGCATTTCGACACGAAATGCCCCCAGCGGCGGATGCGGTACTGCATCCTAAGATCCGGCAGTGTAATTCAATTACACATGTCGGATCTTCGTCCTAACTATGGAAAACTGATTCTGTGGATCAGTTCCATAGTTAGAAACAGGGATACGACGGAGTAACAGCAGTTACTCCGTCGTATCTCTTTTGAGGATTTGGCCCTATATACTGGAGTATAAGCCGAGTTTTCCAGTACATTTTTTGTGTGCTGAAAATACCCCCCTCGGCTTATACCCGAGTCTCACTGTCCATCCGCCATTACTAGTAAAAAAAAATATTAATAAAAATGCCATAAAACTACCCCCTATTTTGTAGACGCTATGGGGCAGATTCAGAAAGCAGTTACAACGGCGTATCTCCAGATACGCCGTCGTAACTCTGAGTGCGGGCCGTCGCATCTCGGCGTCTGATTCATAGAATCAGATACGCCTCAATGTTGCCTAGATACGTGCGGCGTAAGTCTCCTACGCCGTCGTATCTTAGGGTGCAATATTTACGCTGACCGCTAGTGGCGCTTCCCTAGACTTCCGTGTCGAATATGCAAATTAGGTAGATACGCCGATTCAGAAACCTACGTCCGCCCGGCGCATTTTTTTACGTCGTTTACGTTAGGTTTTTTCCAGCGTAAAGTTACCCCTGCTATATGAGGGGTATCCTATGTTAAGTATGGACGTCGTTCCCGCGTCGAATTTTGAACATTTTACGTCGTTTGCGTAAGTCGTTTGCGAATAGGGCTGTAATAAGTTACGTTCACGTCTAAAGCATTGACGATTTGCGGCGTAATTTTGAGAATGTGCACTGGGTGTCTTTCACGAACGACGCATGCGTCGTTCGTAAAAAACGTCAAATACGTGGGGTCACAATTCATTTAGGTAAAACACGAACACATCATCCACATTTGAATTAGGCGGGCTTACGCCGGACCACATACGTTACGCCGCCGTAACTTAGGGCGCAAATTCTTTCTGAATACGGAACTTGCGCCCTAATTTACGGCGGCGTAACGTATCTGAGATACGTTACACCCGCCGATAAAATACACCAATGTATCTGAATCCGGGCCTATAACTTTTGCAAAAACCAATTAATAAACGCTTATTGCGATTTTTTTTTTACGAAATGTAGAAGAATACGTATCGGCCTAAACTGAGGAAAAAAATATTTTTTTAATATATTTTTGGGGGATATTTATTATAGCAAAAAGTAAAAAATATTATTATTTTTTTCAAAATTGTTGCTCTATTTTTGTATAGCGCAAAAAATAAAAACCGCAGAGGTGATCAAATACCATCAAAAGAAAGCTCTATTTGTGGGGGAAAAAAAGGACGCCAATTTTGTTTGGGAGCCACGTCGCACGACCGCGCAATTGTCAGTTAAAGCGACAAAGTGCCGAATCGCAAAAAGTCGTCCGGTCATTGACCAGCAAAATGGTCCGGGGGCTGAAGTGGTTAAAATATACGGTGCTAAATAGATATTTTACCCCATAAGTATCCCAAAAACTCAATTTTGAATGCCTTTGTCCCAAAATATTGAAAGGTTAAAAAGGAATACCAATTGTTTTCTACACTACCGGAGGATCCGCACTGAAAAAGCCTATTGTGCTACACAAAATTCCTCAACTCTTTCAACATTTAAAAAAAGCATATTAGTAACATAAGTACCTCGTTTTCCGAATCAGCAAGTTACTTTCCTGTGATTTATAACAATGTGTACTTAACTACGGCCTTGTAACCGTCACAAACACAGATTTGAACTCATTTCTACCTTAAGCTTAAAAAATGCTTTCACAAAAGGTTGACACCAAAACATTTAATGTACTAATGTTTTTTTTTACCCGTATCCATCTAACCATCATTTGTTGGAACTCTCTAGGATTTTTTCCTTTCAGTTAAGATAAATCAGGTTCTTCAAGAGGAATAAGGTGGCGATAGCAAACCTGAACACAATACAATCACTATCATGGTTTCGGTAAACAGTGCATGAATGTTTACCTTGAAGGATCGCAAAAGAAAAAATATGGACTAGTCGTGAATTTATTTTTCTTTACTTACTTCTGTACTATACTGGTCTGCACTGTAGAACACAGCGGAACCTCAGATTACGAGCATAATCCGTTCCAGGGAAAAGCTTGTAATCCAAAGTACTTGCATATCAAAGCGAGTTTCCCCATTGAAGTCAATGGAAACGAAAATAATTTGTTCCACATTGACTTCAATGGCATGCAATACCGCATGCGGCCAAACGCGGGGAGGTGCCGGAGAGCCTCGGAAACGGCCGGAAAGGCCCAAGGACAATTCAGCTGACCTTGGCAAACCTTGGAAAGACTTTTAGGTAGATTCAGAAAGAGTTAGGCCGGTTTATCTACAGATAAGCCGACCTAACTCTGAATCTAAGCCGACCTATGTTTAAGTGTATTCTCTAACAGAGATACACTTAAACATATCTAAGATAGGACGGCTTGCGTCGTCCTATCTTAGATTGCAATGTTTTGGCTGACCGCTAGGTGGCGCTTCCATTGCGGCCGGCGTAGATTATGTAAATGAGCTTGTACGCCGATTCACGAACGTACGCGCGGCCGCCGCAGTCAAATTACGTTGTTTCCATAAGAGATAGGCCGCCTAAAGTTAGAGCTATGCTCTAGTGGCCTATCCAATGTTAAGTATGGCCGCCGTTCCCGCCGCGAGGTTCGAATTTTTAACGTCGTTTGCGCAAGTCGTCGGCGAATCGGGAGTTACGTCGTTTACGTACACGTTGAAATCAATAGGCCCGTACGGCGTCCTTAGCCGCAATGCGCACTGGGAAATGTAGGCGCCCGGCGCATGCGCAGTAGCAAAAGACGTCAAAAAACGTGAGGTCAAGCCTCATTTCCATACAACACGCCCCCCTCCAAGTCATTTGAATTAGGCGCCCTTACGCCTGCTCGTTTGAGGCTACGCCGCCATAGATTAGCAGGTAAGTGGTTTGAAAATCACTACTAGCCTAGTTAATTTACGGCGGTGTAGCCTAAACAGGCTAGGTCGCCCTAAAGTTAAGCCCATCTACCTGAATCTACCTATGTGTTCACAAGGTTTGCTGAGGTCAGCCAAGCTGTCCTCGGGTCTCTCTGTGCATTTCCGAATGGCGCCGTTCGGCACCAGCGCCCCCCCCACCAGGCCAAATGCGGTACTGCATGCCCCATTAGCTTGATTTCTGCTCGTTTTGCGAGACTCCGTTTTTTTTAAATAGTTGCTCGTCTTTTAAAATGCTCATTAACCGCGTTACTCATAAACCGAGGTTCCACTGTACTATATTGGACTAGAAAAACAAGTTCTGCAGTGGACTTAGTTCCAAGGGACTTAAAACGCTGTCTGTACCCTCAAGTAACTGTCTCCAAGATTGATGTTGAATGACAGCGTGTTAGTATCCCTAATGCCGCGTACACACGATAGGTTAAACCGATGAGAACGGTCTAATGGACCGTTTTCATCGGTCAAAACCGATCGTGTGTGTGCGCCATTGGTTATTTAACCATCGGTTAAAAAAAAGCAAACTTACTTTAAATTTATCCAATGGATTCCTAACCGATAGGTCAAAACCGATCGTTAGTAGGCACGAACCATCCACGCATGCTCAGAATCAAGTCGAACGCATGCTTGGAAGCATTGAACTTCGTTTTTTTCTGCACGTCATTGTGTTTTACGTCACCGCGTTCTGACACGATCAGTTTTTTAACCGATGGTGTGTAGGCGTGTGTGGTCTGTCCCGGGCAATCTGGGACACGTGGTCACCCTACTGACCTATAACATTTTGAGGAACCCTAGGTGACCCCCAGAGCTTCCAAATCCAAGGGCCACCACAGAAAGCTTTTCCTTCCTCCTTAAAACTATTGGCTGATCTCTAAATCACACTTTTTTTTTTTCATTATCTTATGTTTCTGTTATATTGTATCATTGTTTCCCAGTGAATGGTAAGCACATTAAGCTATAGAAAAAAAAAAAAGATTTTAAAGACACCGTTGTGACAAAAGCTATCAAATTATATGTCGAAAGAATCCGCAGAAATCTTTGGGGAACCAGTTGATATATATATTTATATATATATTTTTTTTACACCGCCTTTAAGGAAGTCAAAATGAGAGAGATATCTGACCAGTCTGCACTGAAGTTTTGCTCCATTAATAAAAATTGTATACTAATTCGCCCCCAAAGCACATATATACGTCGTAAACTTGGCGTTTTTTTCCAGCAGCTGCTTATTGCTAAACACTGGCTTGTCCAGAAGGGGACAATCTGTGCCTCTAATTGCTGTCACCGAAGCCTAGATTCATTATGTGACTTTCCCATTAAAATGTGAGCATTAATTTGTATAATGAAATATCACCGACTGCAGTGTTCATTAGCCATGCCCTACTGTATACTGAACATTGTTAGCTACCTAGAAACTGTAGTTAATTTCGCTAATGGATATTTCCCTACTTAGTGTTTTGCTAGGAAATTTATACTGTAACATTACCTCTTAAACTTTTAAAGAATTTTTAAATTTAATCAATTATTCCCAACCAAAAAAGTTTTCAGGCATGTCATTAAGCCAAAAAAATCGCGTGCACTGTGACTGGAAAAAAAAACAAAAAATGATTAAATGGTAAAAAAAAAAAATATATTAAAAAGTATTGAAACAAAAATTAAAATCTGTGTGAAAAGTAAAGCTAGCTGAACTTACAACCTGACCAAAGTGTCTGCAACAAAGGAATTGTCCTTTCCCTTCATAACAAAGGAAACTTAAAGTGATATTAAGCCCAAAGCCAAAAAATGTAATACATACAGGCCCGGATTCACAAAGCACTTGCGCCGACGTATCTCGAGATACGCCGCGTAAGTGCAAATATGCGCCGTCGTATCTGTGCGCCGCGCCCACAAAACTAAGATACGCCTAAAAACAGGCTTCATTCCACCGGCGTAACTTGCCTACGCCGGCGTAGAGTGGGCGCATATTTACGCTGGACGCATGTGGCGCTCCCATTGATTTGCAAATGAGGGAGATACGCCGATTCACGATCGTACTTGCGCCCGACGCAGGCTACGACTGGTGCGCGTAAGTTGTACGTACGGCGTAAAGTTAAGCCCCATAAAGGAGGTGTAACTCAGCAGCATCCATGCAAAGGGTTGCACCAGGGAACACAAGCCGACGTATTTTACGTAGTTTACGTTGGACGTGAATATGACTAGGCGTAGATTACGTTCACGCCGTAGGCAGTGATCCGGCGTATCTTAGGCAGTTGTTCCGACGTATTTGTGAGCATGCACACTGGGATGAGTCCACGGGACGGCACATGCGCAGTTGGCGATACGTTCCTGTCTGGCGCTCGGCCAATCATTTTCATGGGGTCACGCCAGAAAGGTGTGAGCTGAAGGCAAATACATAAAGAAGTTTACAGTGTGATGTGCTGCATGGCGACGATTGGCAGTTTGAAAGAAATAAGTTGGTTTTATGTTGTAGCTTGGGCACTTGGGCCTCAAAAAGGTTTGCCACCACTGCTCTAGTCAATGATTCATTAGGAATTAATTTAAAGGTAAGCTTGACAGATCCCAGAGTATGCACCTTTAAAAAACAGTTACCGTATATACTCGAGTATAAGCCGAGTTTTTCAGCACATTTTTTTGTGATGAAAATGCCCCCCTCGGCTTATACTCGAGTCACCTTTTTGCGCCTGATCTCCCGGATTTGGAGACCCGGTATCTGGACCCCAAACTTGGCACACATGTAGCCCCTCTTTTCCTCCACAAGTCTGCAAAGTTTGTTGTCCGGGGGACCTATGGCCATGGAGCACCGATTTTTCAAAGCCGGGCACCCCTTCCATAGACTCCCATGTTAAATGGTAATTTCCCTAGTGACTTTGGGGACCCGGCACTGGCCAGTCGTAGATCCCCTGGACCCGGATCTTAGCACACATGTAGCCCAATTTCTCCTCTACAAGTATGCAAAGATTGTTTTCTGGGAGATCTACGGCTGGGGAGCACCGATTTTTCAAATCCGGGCACCCCTATCATAGACTCCCATGTTAAAGGTCAGTCTAGTCATGGACACAGTCATGGACACAGTGAGGCATGGGCACAGTGAGGCATGGGCACAGTAAGGCATGGGTACAGTGAGGCATGGGCACAGTGAGGCATGGACACAGTGAGGCATGGACACAGTGAGGCATGGACACAGTGAGGCATGCACATGGACACAGTGAGACAAAGTGAGGCACAGTGAGGCATGCAGATGGACACCCTAGGCTTATACCCGAGTCAATACGTTTTCCCAGTTTATTGTGGTAAAATTAGGTGCCTCGGCTTATATTTGGGTCGGCTTATACTCAAGTATATACAGTAAATGGTAATAGCTACCACTTGGAAGGTCCTAAAAGCACCAGATAGGCAAAGGATCTGAAATAGGTTTATCCAGAAACCCAATGTGGTGCAAAATGATTTCAGCTTTAGAAAATCTGATTATTCATTGACTACTTTACAACTGTCTTTTGCCTTCTAATGAGCTTCTATTGAGCTTGTATTTTGGGTCAGTACATACCATACCATAAATGTGCACATGGTATTCATAACTAGGTATGAGTAAGCATCTAACTTTGTGAAACGCGTTAGCCTTCTGTCCCTTTTTTCATTTGATTTGACTGTAATGCTTTGGATTGGAATTTTTTTTCATAATAAAGATGTCTTCTACGGAGTGCAACAGTCCAGGAGGATCTTCTCTTCCTTCATGGAGGTTGGGATTCATGGGCAGGTCCCTCACCAAGAGATACTTCTATTTTGATTAATGTTGTATGTCCTTGGACTAGCCATGATCTTATTGTCCAGTGTTGTCCAACATATGATTGAGGCCACACAGACAATGAAAGGGATTCTCCATATATCATTGAGAGAAGAGGGCCATCAGTCTCAAAGATCTCCCAACACATCTTAAGATCTCTGGGTCAATAGCAAACACTTCTGATGCTTGAAGTACTTATTACTCCTCTCTAGTTAACTCCTAAAAGGGACCAGTTGTAACAAACACTGACCAAATTTGTCAACTGCTTAGAAATATCAGGCAGTTAACCACCTAAGAGTTCTCGGCAATACGAATTGTTTATGACATATTTATAACCTAAAAAAGGTTTGACTGTTCAACACTGTTCTTGATCTCATAGTCTTATAAACAACGAGGAGAGCTAGAAGAAGCTTGGAATGAAACGGAGCATCTGAAGAGGGCAGCTTTTATTTGCCTAGCTGAGGCTTGAATATAATAATTTTCCTCCCTCTTTGTCTCCAAGAGTTGTGCAAATTTCAAGTGTCTCCAGGTGGTCAGATGTCTTAAAAAGCTATTCAGAGACGAAAGGAGTAAAACCCGCGGAAGGAAAATGCAGTCGCTGTTATTGATGTGCAAATAACCTCGTTCACACACAAGATCATATCATCAAATACTCGCCGTCATTTTATGTGAGGCTACACCAACAACTGTTGGCCAAGCTATTGTGCCGTGAGAAATTTGTCATGGCTATAAACTATGGGTGCAATCACTGTGGGAGAAAGTAAAGCAGCTATTAGAAGAAGTAAAGAAAAGAATTGTATTGTGTGTAACATCGATATTAAAGTGGGCCTTCGCCCTCTTCCACTACTTCCCTCCACTCCACCCCCCCCCCCCCTTCCATCCTCAGTAGGTATCGCACTGGTTTCGTTTTTGTTTTGTTTTTTACCTTATTTTAGGCCTCCCCATGCTCATCAGTGACCTTAGGTCAGGGGTGCCCAACCAGTGGCCCGTAGAGCCCTCTGATGTGGCCCGCGACCTTCTGCTCTGGGATGGTTGCGGGTTGGCATAAGCCGATGCTTCATGTATAGCGCCAACTCCTGTGACAGGCGGAGTGATACCAAATGCTCTATAGAAAGCAGCTCTATAGTATGAAAGCAGCTTTAGGAGCATTCGACATGGTTAGTCCGACCAATTGGACCCTCCGTTCACCTCCTATTGAGCCAAAGATGTAAACGGACTTGTGGCCGTCTACAAACAAAACAGAAGGGGGGATCTGTCCAATTCCATCTGGGCAGATAGGAGGGCCAATAGAGTAGAGTGGGCTATGTCCCTGTCTGCTCTGCATATGCAGAGTGGACATGGACCTGTAATCTGCCTCCTCCGCTTATTGTGGTCAGTGATCGATTACCAAGTCGCTTAAGTGGCCCTCACTCTTCAAAAGGTTGGGCACCTCGGCCTTAGGTGAATGACTTGCATTATGCCCCCTGTGCCTCCTGGAATATGCATGTCACATATCCCAGGAGGCATAGCCTTCTATTCAGAAAAGGAGGAGGTGGCTGGCCCGTCATCGGGAGGCCCATCGGCTGAACCAGGAAGAGTCGGCAGGCCTCTCGATGACATCAGAAAGAACATGGCAGTGTGGGACAAAGCTGTTCCTCGGCATTAGAGGATCTCAGCGTGACATCACTGGATCCGCTTGGTGGGTGAATATCTGAAATAGGCAGATACCACCTTAAGGTAAGGAGGGGGGACAAAACAAAATGGGGCAGGGGGGCAGGTGCAGATCTGCTTTAATACCACATTCAAAGAAGTGAGAAGCTTTGCAGTGCACATACTGTAGTGCACTCAAAACTAACACCAGGTGCAATAAAAAGAAAAGCATTGCACACAAAAAAGTGCACAGGGTGTACACATGGTTCTCCTCCAAAGAGAAGGGACCCTGGCACTGATCTCCACAGGGGGGCAGGACTCCTGACAGGGACTGGGGTACTTATGGCTCACTCAGCTAAAGCCAGGTGGAACCCATTCTTCAAGGGACCTGCCAATGTACGGTCTACCCAAGTACTAGTTGGGGCTCCCCCAAATGGAGACCCCATAATAAGGGGAGAACCTGACCATAAGGCTACTTTCGGGGAAAGTCTGAGGGCCTACACCCTGATAATCAGGAGAGAGTACAGTGCATATGTACTGTATAAAGAAGTGCAAAATAAAGAAGTGGTCAGAAGTGTCAATGTGCAAGAGAGTGGGTGGCCTTCCGGACAATTAAAAAATTCCTCTGGTCCCAGCCAAAAGGCTCAGCCCAGAGGGCAGGTGTGGAAATAAGCATGCAAGGGTGCTGTGGCCCTTTTGGATAATAAAATCAGCCAACAACCTAGCCCTTATCCCCCAGGGCACGGGGCTCCCAATCGGAACTAGGGTACTCCTGGAACACACCAAAACCAGGCAGACATCTTTCTTAAGGGGACCTGTTGAAGTAAGGTCCACCCAGTGAGTGCTGTGACCCTTTTGGATAATAACATCAGCCAGCAACCTAGCCCTGATCCCACAGGGCTCCTAACGGGGACTAGGGTACTCCTGACACACCCAGCCAAAACCAGGCAGACAATGAGAGACCCTATGGAAGAGGGAGAACCTGACCATAAGGCCAAAGTCTGTCACATTGGTCACATGATCGGAATCCGGTCCCAACAGCTATTGATCCTTAGCCTGGCCCAAAAGTTGCCTTTGACAGCTCAGTCTTTGTTCTGGAGCACACAATGAGGGGGCTCTTAGAACATAAACATTGGCTGCCCAGCGACACATATGTGCAGCCTTTTGACGCCGCACATATGTGTTGGGCGGTCATCAATGGGTTCAAATTATATTTCTGTTTTGCCTGGTGCTTGGCAAGTTGACATGCCATGTTTAGATCATTTGACAGGCAGTGAGGAGGTGTTGTATCGCCTCCTAACTGCCTGCATTAGCACCATTGCACATGACTGGGGGGGGGGGGCACTTAGAAAGCATCCCCATTAACTTAAACGGGTTGCATTGGGCGGGGGGTTGCACCCTTTGAAAGTAACAGGGGGTATAATTCTTGCAGTAAAACCATGGCTTAACCATGGGATTTTACGCCCCCCCCCCCCCCCCAAAAAAAAAAATGTTTTTTTATGTGAGAATAAGCCCCAAGAAGATCCTTCACTTCCTGTTGTGTGCCAAGACAGGAAGTGAAGGAAAATCACTCCAATGGGAAAATCCTTCCCTCCAGGTCAAATTCAGATACAGTAAAACCTTGGTTTGAGAGTAACTTGGTTTGAGAGCGTTTTGCAAGAAAATCAAAATATTTTCATAAATTTTTACTTGATATACAAGCGATGTCTTGATATACAAGTAGAGTCATCTCACAACTGAGTATAAAAAAGAAGAGAGGCGCCTCTAAGTGTAGCAATATGGTTACATTTAATGAAGGTACAACATTTAGCAACTTATTGCTACACTTAGAGGCACCTCTCTTCTCTTTTATACTCTGGAGCTCCTGCTGGATTTTGCTTTTAATCCCCTTGTGGAGGCTTCCATTCGTGGACGGACATTTTATGGTTACACAACCAATCTTATAATCTTTTTACATGGACTATAAACTGAAGGACTTATGAATAAATGGTTGTGGAACGAATCATTTGAGTTTCCATTATTTCTTATGGGAAAATTTGCTTTGATATACAAGTGCTTTGGATTACAAGCATGTTTCCGGAACGAATTATGTTCGCAATCCAAGGTTTTACTGTACCTACACTACTAGCATTAAAAAAAATTATACATTTAACCATCTATTAATAAAAAAACAGAGCTACATGCATGTGTGTATGAGCCTGGAATTTTGTCTTAACTCTTCAACATTCTACCAAATCGTAAGGATCAGTTTTGAGTGGACTGACCCCTTTAATGCTTAAAGTCTAATGAGAGTTTCAGTTTAAATTGGATAAATACATTCCAGGAGCATCGAAGCAAAGTGTGTACAGAGTCTTTGTGCCTGTTTTCCCATAGGTTTTGCCTAAGGCCTCACAGAGCCTATAGCCGCCTCTGCCGAGCATTACAAATCCAGGATCAACTTTAGCTCAAACTTCACCAATAGACCACACCTACCAGTGGCGGTGCGTCCATAGAGGGCGCCGGAGTGCCGCCCCCTCTCGCTCCCGCACCGCCACTGAATACAATACATAGATTCATGCATTGCATGAATCTATGTATTGCCATTGCCGCCGACTATTCAGATGGCCGGCCCCCTGGTGAGTGCCGGCCATCTGAATAACGACAGCTGGTTGGCTGTGGAAGTGCCTATCAGAGCCAGCGGCTTTCTGATTATAGCCTGAGGGCTGTAATAGGCTTCCAAATAGTTATCCAGGGGACGCACGGGGGGTGCGTTCCTTGGATAAGACTGACAGGCGTCTCAGCCAATCAGGTTCACCGGTTCTGGTTACCGGTAACCTGATTGGCTGAAGCGTCATCGAGGGCGGGAGAAGACATCGAGGGACCGTGGAAGGAGGAGCATTATACAGGGCACAGTGGCGACAATTACAGGGCACAGTGGCGACAATTAAAGGGCACAGTGGCGACAATTGGCACAGTGGCGACAACTACAGGGCACAGTGGCAACAATTAAAGGGCACAGTGGTGACAATTAAAGGGCACAGTGGTGACAATTACAGGGCACAGTGGCGACAATTACAGGGCACAGTGGCGATAATTGGCACAGTGGCGACAATTACAGGGCACAGTGGCGACCATTACAGGGCACAGTGGTGAAAATTAAAGGGCACAGTGGTGACAATTAAAGGGCACAGTGGCGACAATTACAGGGCACAGTGGCGACAATTAAAGGGCACAGTGGTGACAATTGGCACAGTGGCGACAATTACAGGGCTCAGTGGCGACAATTACAGGGCACAGTGGCGACAATTGATGGGCACAGTGGTGACAATTGGCACAGTGGCGACAATTGATGGGCACAGTAGCTGCGTTTGATGGCATGGCACAGTGGTGACAATTGATGGCACAGTGGCTGCATTTGATGAGCCCAGTGGCTGCATTTGATGGGCACAGTGAGGCTGCAATTGTTTTTTTTTTTCATTTGTTTGCGCCCACCCAAAAATTTTGAGCACCAGCCGCCACTGACACCTACTGACACCTTTCACCCTTATATGGCTTATATGGGCGAAACACGTCAGGGTGGACAGTCTACGGGAGAAGTTTGAGCTGAAGGCGATCCTGAATTTGCAACACTTGGTGGATGATAGCACAATGAGTGAAGCCTCGTACACACGACCGAGGAACTCGACGGGCGAAACACATCGTTTTCCTCGTCGAGTTCCTTGTTAGGCTGTCAAGGAACTCGACAAGCCAATTTTCTCCATTCCCGTCAAGGAAATAGAGAACATGCTCTCTTTTTTGGCTCGTCGAGTTTCTCGACAGTTTCCTCGACGAAAATGTACACACGACCGGTTTCCTCGGCAAAAAAAATATCTCCCAGCAAGTTTCTTGCTGATTTTTGCCGAGAAACTCGGTGGTGTGTACGAGGCCTGAGGGTTTCTGCACCTAGCCTCGGTGATGAGAGCCGGTGAGTGAAGTATACAGGGCTTTGAGTGGTGCCTTTTGTTTTTTTTTGGTGTGTTATCGAAGTCAGATTAGTACTACTTTATTTCCTGGGTCTGGGTCTTACCTGTGTGAATCCTCAAATGCACTTTTAGGTGGTGGGAAGTCCTAAAGGTTTTTCCACAGTAGGGGCAGTCCTTCATAGCTGTGCCAAGGTTCCTATCCCTCATCATAGCTTGCTGCTGAGCTCCCATGCATCTTCCAGTGTCGTCCCCCATATCTGTAACACAGAGACGATCACGTTCTAACACCAGTTCAGCCAGAAGCCCTTCAATGACAGCATGGGAGGCAAGAGAACTAAGCCTTGCCCGGATCATTTTTTTTCTGCCAATTCTGATGATTGCGATTCTTGGGGATAATTTTATCTTTTTCATCATTATTTTAAGCGGCATATGGTATCTTAACAGTGAACGGAGATACAGAAGAGCTGAACCAGCTGTGGAGGCAGATGCTTGTCATTTTTTACATGCCAAACCAAAAAAAATAAAAAATATATTAAAAAAAAAAAGTTACAAAGGGAAACTAGTTCGGCACGAATACCGTTGGGTAAATCGGACCAATAAACTCTTTAGGGGGGGGGGGGGGTGTTTAACGGGACCTGCTGTTCTCCACCTTTCCTGAATGTTGAGAACCAGCATGGCGCCCATAGACACTACTTGTGGACAGGTTCCATTTTTGCTACTCTGGGGATGAAGCTCGGAGGGAAATTGAGGCAAGGCAGCTTGCAGTAACTAACCACACAAACACTTGACAGAAGTAAAAGGCTTAACATTTTTTTTTGTTGTAATTAACGCCCTATCTATTTTTTTTGTATATAAGAAAGCAGCTCTAGATGCAAAACTTACCTCCTCTCTGGTGATGTGCCTGCAGTAACTCCTTTCTGCCAACAGAGGCTGCTAGTCTTCTGGGTTGAACGACACCCGGCGCCATTCAACCTACTACCCAGGGCCGATCCTAGGGTCATAGGCGCCTGGGTGCAGAAATTTCTCTGGCGCCCCCACATGGGCGTGGTCATTTTACTAACTCCTCCCCTTTACAAATGTTTCTATGGCAATGACTCAAACACAGAGATGCTCCCCCACGAAGTCTTCATTACCCTCGGATCCTTACATGATCTCTTAACAATAAACCAGATACAGGAAGAGAAGCAGAGTACTTTATTGGGACCTGGAGGGGGGCCTCTCTGATGGACACAGAGAGGGCTTCTGTTAGAGAGTCTGTTAGAAAGACCCCCAGACATACTACAGACATGATACAGGAGATGGTCAGAGACACATCAGTACTGGACGGACACACACCTATGCTCAGAACACTAGTTCTGGACAAACACAAACAAGGCGAGAACTCTGCCACTTCGGCGCCCCCATCTGTGCAGGCACCTGGGTGCAAAGCACCCTGTGCACCCTGCCTAGGTTCGGCCCTGCCACTACCCATGGAGAGGTGGGGATAAAAAGAGAAGTGTACTGTTCTCATCACTCTTAAAGGGTTAGTAAAGTTTTTTTTTTTTTTTTTTAAATAACAAACATGTCATACTTACCTCCACTGTGCAGTTCGTTTTGCACAGAGTGGCCCCGATCCTCGTCCTCTGGGGTCTCTCGTCTCCTCCCCGCAAGAGCTAACCCCCTTCTGGTAAGCGCTCTCCCAAGGGGGTTAGCTTGTGGGCGCTCTCCCGTGTCATACAGTGGCGGCCATAGCCGCCAAGTGTATCACTCGGCCCCGCCCCCCAGCGTGCCGCGTCATTGATTTGATTGACAGCAGCGGGAGCCAATGGCTGCGCTGCTATCAATCATCCAATGAAGAGCTGAGAACAGCCGAGAAGACCGGGTCTAGAAGCCAGCGAGGACTTTCGAGTGCTCAGGTAAGTAAACGCGGGTGGGCTGGGGGGCTTGTAAGCATCGGATGTTTTTTCACCTTAATGCATAGAATGCATTAAGGTGAAAAAAACGGGAAGCTTTACAACCCCTTTAAAGCTGAAGTCCAGGAATTCAGTCACTTTGTAAAATTTGCTATAAATTAGTATCCAAACTCTTACATTCAAAATAAAATAAATACCTTGAGTTATATGCCATATTTTATCTCCTTTTTGCCTCAAGGAACGCAGCCTATCATTAAAATGTTATAAAATTAGGCCTCTTGGACTTCTTGTGTTAGGGTGAAAACACTGCCTTTGTATTCCCTGAAGGCAGCGACAGCAGAGCCGGGACAAGGAATTGGTGGGAGGATTGGTTGTCCTGGGCACAATGGTTTATTGTTGGGATGGAGCTGCCTTCCGTCTTTTGCATGGCTGACATCGGCAGTGATTTGAAACCCTAGGCGCCCACGGTATGCACACATGTGGACTCTCGACAGGTGGCCTTGGCACCAAGAGGGTACATATTTGTATACCAATTTGCAGACACAGCAGTGCCGAGAGGGAGCTCCCGGTACAGTTACTGGCGGCTAACGGAAAGCTCCTGATCGCTTCTTGTGATTAGGAGCTATCTGGTCATGTGATCACTGTGACAGCCAATTACATGATCATAAACCTTCCCCCGCCTCTTGGCATCTAATATCCCTTAAAGGGCCGAGAGGCACGGGCGAATAGGGGTCAACAAGTGAGTGGCCATTGGGTGTAGGATTCCCTAAACTTGCACATTATGAACAGGGGCACAGTTTGGTATCTTTTCCCTGGGCGCTGGATGACCTTGTCCCGTCAGTGACACCCAGAACGTTCACTCTCACAGTGGACAAAATAACAATTTCTCACTGTTACGTGTGCTGATACGTCCTAACACCTCCTTCCTTCCAGACTGCCCACCGAGGCCACAAGCTCCTGTGTAGACCTTAGCAGCTGATGATCCTCCCTCTGGGCTTCAATGCCAATCAGACCTGTGGTGGTTGGTCCAAAGGTAGTTGTCAGAGGTGATGGATGTGTCAGCGCTCTCGATGACAAACTCCAGGCCTGGAGGCAAAAAGGGGATGAAGGGCGAGACGTAACTCAAGGTATTTAACAACATCAACAAGAGCTGTAAGGAAACTCATGCAAAAGTGGGCATTACTTTTAGTAACTTACATAGGTCATTTAAATGTCACATGTTGGTAGAGTAACTCTTCCCCTATATTCTTCTTCTTCGTTTTCATTGCAGGTAAAAAATGGATTCCAAGCAGAAGCAATGGGTCATCATTGAGTTCTCGATGAATGAGGGGTGCAGGCTACATCCACAAAAAACTACAGAATGTTTAGAGAGATTACATCATTGACAAGAGCAATGTGTGCAGATGGATGAAGAAATCTAACGAATGGGAAACCAGCATTGAAGGCAAACCAGGCAGTGGGAGATCATCAATGCCGGACAACCTGCACCCTTCCTTCATCAAGAAAGTAATGGCGGCATGTTGTTTTAGCTTGGAATCCATTATTTACCTGCAGTGAAAAAGAAGAAGAAGAAGAGTTACTATAGAGAAAGCATTACTAAAAAGTAGAGTTACTATAGAGGAAGAGTTGCTATAAAATAAGAGCTACTATAGAGGGATAGTTACTAAACAAGAAGAGAAACTATAGCGGAAGAGTTAATAAAGAAGAAGAGTTTTTATAGAGGAAAAGTTACTAAAGAAGAAGATAAACTATAGAGGACAAGTTACTAAAGAAGAAGAGTTACTATAGAGGAAGAGTTACTAAAAAAGAAGTTACTAAAAAAAGAAGAGCTACTATAGAGGAAGAGTTGCTAAAGAAGAAGAGTAACTATAGAGGAAGAGTTACTAAAGAAGAAGAGAAACTATAGAGGACAAGTTACTAAAGAAGAAGAGAAACTATAGAGGACAAGTTACTAAAGAAGAAGAGTTACTATAGAGGGAGAATTACTAAACAAGAAGAGAAACTATAGAGGACAAGTTACTAAAGAAGAAGAGCTACTATAGAGGAAGAGTTGCTAAAGAAGAAGAGTAACTATAGAGGAAGAGTTGCTAAAAAAGTAGTGTTACTATAGAGGAAGAGTTGCTAAAGAAGAAGAGTTACTATAGAGGATGAGTTACTAAAAAAGAAGAGCTACTATAGAGGAAGAGTTGCTAAAGAAGAAGAGTCACTATAGAGGAAGAGTTACTAAAGAGGAAGAGTTACTATAGAGGATGAGTTGCTAAAGAAGAAGAATTACTATAGAGGAAGAGTTACTAAAGAAGAAGAGTTACTATAGAGGAAGAGTTACTAAAGAAGAGTTACTAAAGAGGAAGAGTTACTATAGAGGAAGAGTTACTATAGAGGAAGAGTTACTAAAGAAGAAGAGTTACTATAAAGGAAGAGTTACTAAAGAAGAGTTACTATAGAGGATGAGTTACTACAGAAGAGTTACTTTAGTGGAAGTGTTGGGTTACTAAAGAAAAGTTACTTTAGTGGAAGAGTTGCTAAAGAAGAAGAGTTACTACAGAGGAAGAGTTGCTAAAGAAGAAGATAGAGGAAGAGTTTCTAAAGAAGAAGAGAAACTATAGCGGACAAGTTACTAAAGAAGAAGAGTTACTATAGAGGGAGAATTACTAAACAAGAAGAGAAACTATAGAGGACAAGTTACTAAAGAAGAAGGGTTTCTATAGAGGAAGTGTTACTAAAGAAGAAGAGTTACTATAGCGGAAGAGTTATTAAAGAAGAAGAGTTACTATAGAGGACGAGTTACTAAAGAAGAAGGGTTACTATAGAGCAGTGTTTCTCAATTCCAGTCCTCAGGCCCCCCCAACAGGTCAGGTTTTCAGGATTTCCATTATTTTGCACAGGTGATTTGATCAGTTTCACTGCCTTAGTAATCACCACAGCCTTTTCATCTGAGGGAAATCCTGAAAACCTGACCTGTTGGGGGGGCCTGAGGACTGGAATTGAGAAACACTGCTATAGAGGAAGTGTTACTAAAGAAGAAGAGTTACTATAGAGGAAGAGTTACTAAAGAAGGAGGGTTACTATAGAGGAAGAGTTACTAAAGAAGAAGAGTTACTATAAAGGAAGAGTTACTATAGAGGAAGAGTTACTAAAGAAGAAGAGTTACTATAGAGGAAGAGTTACTAAAGAAGAAGGATTACTAAAGAGGAAGAGTTACTATAGAGGAAGAGTTACTAAACAAGAAGAGTTACTATAGCGGAAGAGTTATTAACGAAGAAGAGTTACTATAGAGGAAGAGTTACTATAGAGGAAGAAATACTAAAGAAGAAGGATTACTATAGAGGAAGAGTTAGGCCCCGTACACACGGTCGGACAAAACGGATGAGAATGGTCCGACGGACCGTTTTCATCGGTTCAGCGCTGAAGTGGCCTGATGGTCTGATGTGCGTACACACCATCAGTTCAAAAACCAATCGGGTCAGAACTCGGTGACGTAAAACACACGACGTGCTGAAAAAAACTAAGTTCAATGCTTCCAAGCATGCGTCGACTTGATTCTGAGCATGCGCGGGTTTTGAACCAATGCTTTCTGTACTAACCATCAGTTTGGACCGATCGGGCAGCGGGCCATCGGTTCGGTTTTGAAGCATGTTTTAAAATTTTGAACCGAAGGACAACAGACCGATGGGCTATACACACGGTCGGTTTGGTCCGATGAAACTGAACCTCGGTCCATTCTCATCGGTTTTGTCCGACCGTGT
>NC_053499.1:154504785-154534785 GCF_905171775.1 Rana temporaria | reverse complement strand
ATATATATATATATATTTAAATAAAGAAAAATATTTAAATATAATGTATATATATATATATATATATATATATATATATATATATATACACACACACATTATATTTAAATATCTTTTGTGTGTATATATAAATATATATATACACTGCATATATTTAAATGGAAAAAAATGTTTGTGAAGATTGGGAGGGATGTTATTTTCTACTGAGGGCTCAAACTAACTCCAACCTTCCGTGTTCCCCCCCCCCCCCTCAGACCTCAGGCACACCCCCCCCCCCCTCACTGTTCAGAGAAGATGTTTAGATAGAATCAATTTGCAGTAATAAAATTACATAAATACGGTGTAAACATTGGAAATCTGTCTTTGACATGGTTTACAAATAGACACGGCACAAACGGCCATACATAACGGTATAATTTAAGTGTCTGAGGAATTGTTTATGAGATGGTCCCATTAAAAGTTTAACATGTTCATAACCGACGGCAAAAAGTTTCATCGTAAAAAAAAAAGTTGTGTCAATTTTTTTGTAAAGTGACTCTACTTTAGGAGACACCAGCCTCATTGAGCTACCCTAGAAGTTGTAGACCTCCAACACCTGGTGGGTCGGGTTGGTAGGGTGGGTTGGGTGTCTTCAAAACCATAACTGTAAAAAATAAATAAAAAAGAGACAGGAAAATGTCTGTGTGTTTTTTTTTTTGTTGGCCGTCCTGCTGGTTTGATAATACAAATGAGAAAGACAGACATTTTCTTCCACATTAATCCAGCTAGATATGATAATAACACAGGCAATTAAGGCTCGTTATTGGTAATCAACAAAAGCACAAGGCCCACATGTATGTACGTGGGTGGTCAGAACATGCAGCCTCTACTTTAAGCCTCTTAGAAAAAAAAAAAAAAAGTTTTTGTCTGATGCTCGTGATGAAAGACTTCTGGAATCTTTAGCACCAAACAAAGCCTGGATCACTAAAAAATAAAGAGATGGTGTAAATATCTGTCTGCGTCGCTGCGGAACGCGTTGGCCAAAAACATTCCTTTATCTAGGGGCATTTTTAGGTTTTGAAGAACATTTAGTTGAGCTATTAAATTGTAATGACATTTTTGGACCTAATACTACTGTAATAAACTTGACTCCTTAGGCCTCGTACACACGATCGGATTTTCTGCAGACAAAGTCCGAAGGGCGTTGGCCTGGAACTTGGCTTGCATACAAACGGCAAAGAATTGTCGGCCAACAAACACAAAACTATGGGCCAGATTCTCGTACAATTGTGGCGGCGCAACGTAACCCGTTTACGTTACACCGTCGCAAGTTTTCAGTGTAAGTGCCTGATCCACAAAGCACTTACCTGTAAACTTGCGGCGGTGTACCGTAAACACGTCCGGCGCAAGCCCGCCCAATTCAAATGGGGCGTGTACCATTTAAATTAGGCGTGCTCCCAAGCCGGACGTACTGCGCATGCTCAGTTTTGAAATTCCCGCCGTGCTTTGCGTGATGTGATGTCATTTTTTTGAACGGTGACGTGAGTTACGGCGTTTCGTATTCCCAGACGTTTTACGCAAAAACCCAAAAAATTTGGAAATTCGAAGCGGGAACGACGGCCATACTTTAACATGGCTCGTGTAAAGTTAAGGCATGTTAAAGCATGACTAACTTTGCATCGGGAAAAAATTACTAGCGACGACGTAACGAACGCGAAAACCGTCGTGGATCGCTGTAAATGCTCAAAAGCATACCCGACGCAGGAAAACGACGCGAACTCCACCCAGCGGCGGCCGAAGAATTGCATCCTAAGATCCGACGGTGTAAGTCAATTACACCTGTCGGATCTTAGGGCTATCTATGCGGAACTGATTCTATGAATCAGCCGCATAGATACGACAAGAGATACGACGGTGTATCAGGAGATACGCCGTTGTATCTCTTCTGTGAATCTGGCCCTATGTGTTTTTTTCAGCTCTTTAGCGCCACCCTTTGGGCAACTTCTGCTAATGTTGTGTTATGGTGAGCATTGGTTCTGAGCATGCGTGTTTGCAAAATCCGACAACACACAATTGTTGGCGGCCAATTTTAAAGCATGCTATCCAACATTTGTCCGTGGAAAAAAACGACAATAGTCCGATGGAGCGTACAAACGGTCGTATTTTCTGACAACAGCCTGACATCACACAATTCCTGTCGGATAATCTGATCGTGTGTACGAGGCTTTAAGCTGAAAGTCCCCCACCTGCACTGTCTTCTCCTTCCTCCTCCAGATGCCTTCTTAGCAAGCTGGGGTGCTATGGAGGCGCCCATGCTCCTGAGGCGAGCTGTTTGAGTCCACAGACACACACAGCGTTGGTATGCCATGCCCCTGCTCCCTTCTTTACAGGAGCTGACAGCGGCAGGAGTCTGTAGTCAAATCTATTACATCTTGGCCTATTCCTAGGAACCCAATAAGCCAAATCTATTACATCTTGGCCTATTTCAAGGAACCCAATGGACCAAATCTATTACATCTTGGCCTATCCCAAGGAACCCAATAAGCCAAATCTATTTAATCTTGGCCTGCCCCAAGAAACCCAATGGACCAAATCTGTTGCATCTTGGCCTTCCCTAAGAAACTCAATGGGCCAAATGTATTACATCTCTGCCTGTCTCAAGGAACCCAATAGGCCAAATTCTTAAGGAACTAAGTCAACCAAATATATTGCATCCTTGCCTGTCCCAAGGTACCCAATGGGCCATATCTATTACATCTTGGCCTGTCCAAGGAACGCAAAGGATCAAAATCTATTACATCTTTGCCTGACCCAAGGAACTAAATGGGCCAAATTTATTACATTTTGGCCTGTCCCAAGGAACCCAATGGACCAAGTCTATTGCATCTTGGCCTGTCCCAAGGATCTCAATCGACCAAATCTTTTGCATCTTGGCCTGTCCTAAGGAACCTAATGGACCAAATCTATGGCATCTTTGCCTGCCCCAAGGAACCCAATTGCCCAAATCTATTATATCATGGCCTATCCCAAGGAACCCAAATGGACCAAAATCTATTGAACCTTGGCATGTCCCAAGGAACACAATTGAAAAAACCTGTTGCATCTTGGCCTGTCCTAATTAGGAACCCAATGGACCAAAATATATTAACTATTGGCTGACCCAAGGAACCCAATGGACCAAATCTGTTGCATCTTGGCCTGCCCTAAGGAACTCAATGGGCCAAATCTATTACATCTCTACCTGCCTCAAGGAACCCAATAGGCCAAATTTAGTGCATCTTGGCCTGTCCCAAAGAACAAAGTCAACCAAATCTATTGCATCTTGGCCTGTCCCAGGGAAACCAATGGACAAAATCTATTACATCTTGGCTTGTCCCAAGGTACCCAATGGACCATATCTATTACATCTTGGTCTGTTCCAAGAAACACATTTGATCAAAATCTATTACATCTTGGCTTGTCCCAGGGAATTAAATGGACCAAATCTATAACATTTTGGTCTGTCCCAAGGAACCCAATGGACCAAGTCTATTGCATCTTGGCCTGTCGCAAGGATCGTAATGGACCAAATCTATTGCATCTTGGCCTGTCCTAGGAACCTAATGGGCCAAATCTTTGACATCTTTGCTTGCCCAAGGAACCCAATTGGCCAAATCTATTACATCTTGGCTTGTCCCAAGGTACCCAATGGACCATATCTATTACATCTTGGTCTGTTCCAAGAAACACATTTGATCAAAATCTATTACATCTTGGCCTGTCCCAGGGAATTAAATGGACCAAATCTATAACATTTTGGTCTGTCCCAAGGAACCCAATGGACCAAGTCTATTGCATCTTGGCCTGTCGCAAGGATCGTAATGGACCAAATCTATTGCATCTTGGCCTGTCCTAGGAACCTAATGGGCCAAATCTTTGACATCTTTGCTTGCCCCAAGGAACCCAATTGGCCAAATCTATTACATATTGGCCTGTCCCAAGGAATCCAAATGGACCAAAACCTATTGCATCTTGGCCTGTCCTAAGGAACCCAATGGAAAAATCTGTTGCATCTTGGCATGCCCTAAGGAACCCAATGGGCAAAATCTATTACATCTCTGTCAGCCTCAGGGAACCCTAAAGTCTGAAATTATTGCATATTGGCCTGTCCCAAGGAAACCAATGGACCAAATCTTTTACATCTTGGCCTGTCCCAAGAAACCCAAATGGGTCAAATCTATTATATCTTGGCCTGTCCCAAGGAACCCAATGGACCAAATCTATTAAATCTTGGCCACTAATGTGTCAGATAACACTGAACACTTAAGTCAAATGTCATTATGAATTCATATGTAATACGCTCCGTGTTTGAGTATGGTTTTTGGCACCAAAAATATTCAATTTTCCAAAAAAAACATTACTACTAATCCTGAGACAGGCTAGCCAGCATATAGGTAGACAAAACACAATGACTTGCAAAAATCTATAATTCAATTTAAATTGCTGCATTCCGAAACTAAAATTATGTGGCTTAGAAGTCATGTGTAATTTAATGTCAATGGCAGCTCTGCAGTCATGGCCATGAATATAGCCTACTTCTGCATGCTACAGATAAGTAAACAATCAAAAAAACTGTAGGAAAAAAATTAAGAAGATTATTTAAAAATATGCATCCACCATGTTAAAAATGAATAGTAAAAGAGCTTTGTGTGCCTATGAATATCACTCATATCTTCACACTGAGTTAAAGTCTAAAAATGAATGAAAAAAAAGAAGAAAAAGAGATAAAAAAATGATGTATAGTATATATATATATATATAGATATAGATCTATATATATATCTATATATATATATATATATATATATATATATATATATATATATATATATATATATATATATATATATATATATATATATATATATATATACATACACCTCTTTAATATCCGGAATATTCAGACTTTTTGTAAATATTGTATTCTATCTTTTCATGTGACAACACTGAAGACTCACTCAACTTCATTGGTGGACCATGGCGAGGCCTGTTCTGAGTGGAACCTGAGATTCAGTTTGCAGAAAGATGCTTGGCTTCTTAATGAGAAAGCCCATTACTGGCTACATGTTTTTGAGTAAATAGCAGTGGTGGCTGGTGCTCGAAATGTTTTGGGGGGACGCAAACAAACTGAACCCCCCCCCCATAAAGCGCAGCCACTGTGCCCATCAAGCACAGGCACTGTGCCCATAAATCACAGCCACTGTACCCATAGATTGCCGCTGTATGGACTCGGCCACCGTGCTGCAGCTCAGTTTCAGGGTCTTGGCAATCTTCTTATAGCCTAGGCCATCTTTATGAAGAGCAACAATTATTTTTTTCTGATCCTCAAGGAGTTTTTTGCCATGAGGTGCCATGTTGAACTACTTCCAGTGACCAATATGAGAGAGTGAGAGCGATAACACCAAATTTAACACACCTGCTCCCCATGCACATCTGAGACCTTGTAACATTAACGAGTCGCATGACACAGGGAGGGAAAATGGCTGATTGGGTCCGATTTTGGACATTTTCACTTAGGGGTGCACTCACTTTTGTTTCCAGCGGTTTAGACATTAATGGCTGTGTGTTGAGTTATTTTGAGGGGACAGCAAATTTACACGGTTATACAAGCTGTACACTCACTACACAACATTGTAGCAAAGTGTCATTTCTTCAGTGTTGTCACATGAAAAGATAGAAGAAAATATTTACAAAAATGTGAGGGGTGTTTTTACTTTTGTGAGATACTGTATACAAAAAAAATATGTGTGCGTGTGTGTGTGTTTGTATCTTTTTTATCTTTATTTTTTTTTCTACACAGGGTTTTAGGCTTGAATCTATAAAAACAAATTACTCGCATTATTCCTCTGAAAAAAGTCAATGATTAATTTCAAGTATTGAATTTATTTCAATATATTTCATTAACTTTATTAACTTCTGTAGGGAAAAAAAAAAAAAAACAGAGACGGTTCTTATTGCTAAAAAGCAAATATTAAATTAAAGAAACACCCTTTAAAAACCCCTCAGAACTTCTTCATCCTCATTACGCTTCTGCAATATCCATGTAATTTTTTTTTTTCTTCTTTTTTTTTTTTTGCATTTTAAAGTCGGTTCGTTTGGATAAGGGGGAGGCCTGTAGTTTTGAGACAGGAAATCTGCACTTACTGGATAACGGTAAATCCTAATCCCCTCTTTATTTTCTGAACCTGCCATTTTCTACATTCAAAGTAAAAGGAGTATACAATACAATGCCGCAGAATTCTTTCTCTCTTATTCTGTCGGTGTCTCCAACTGGGGGGTACAGAAGACGTGAAAACTTCCCAAGGTTAGGAAAATGGAAACAAAACTGGCCCGACGCAATTCATCCTCGTCCAAAAAAACGTGCAATATACTTATTCCAAAAAAAACAAAAGGTGATTTTTTTTTTTTGTCTTTTTAAATAATTTATAGAATGTTTACAAATGTTGCAATTTTTTGCATAACATTTTTGTTCTATTTGCTACAATGAGATTCAGTTTGCAGAAAGATGTTTGGCTTCTTAATAAGAAAGCCCAGCACTGGCTACGTGTTTTTGAGTAAATAGCAGTGGTGGCTGGTGCTCGAAATTTTTTGGGGGGGGCAAACAAACTGAAACCCCCCCCCCATAAAGCGCAGCCACTGTGCCCATCAAGCACAGGCACTGTGCCCATAAATCACAGCCACTGTACCCATAGATTGCCGCCACTGTGTCATCAAACGCAGCTACTGTACCCATCAATTGCTGACATTGTGCCCATTAATTGCCACCACTGTGCCCATTAATTGCCACCACTGTGCCCATCAATTGCCACCATTGTGCCCATCAATTGCCACCACTGTGCCCAATCAATTGCTGTCAGTGTGCCCATCAATTGCCACCACTGTGATCAATCAATTGCTGCCAGTGTGCCCAATCAATTGCTGTCAGTGTGCCCAATCAATTGCTGCCAGTGTGCTCAATCAATTGCTGTCAGTGTGCCCAATAAATTGCTGCCAGTGTGCTCAATCAATTGCTGCCAGTGTGCCCAATCAATTGCTGCCAGTGTGCTCAATCAATTGCTGCCAGTGTGCCCCATCAATTGCTGCCAGTGTGCCATCAATTGCTGCCACTGTGCCCATCAATTGCCACCAATCTGCCCCATCAATTGCCGCCAGTGTGCCCCATCAATTGCCACCACTTTGCCCAATCAATTGCCACCAGTGTGCCCCATCAATTTCCGCCAGTGTGCCCCATCAATTTCCGCCAGTGTGCCCCATCAATTGCCGCCAGTGTGCCCCATCAATTGCCGCTACTGTGCCCAATCAAATGCTGCCAGTGTGCCCATCAATTGCCATTACTGTGCCCAATCAATTTCCGCCAGTGTGCCCCATCAATTGCCGCCAGTGTGCCCCATCAATTGCCGCCAGTGTGCCCCATCAATTGCCGCTACTGTGCCCCATCAAATGCTGCCAGTGTGCCCCATCAATTGCCATTACTGTGCCCAATCAATTTCTGCCAGTGTGCCCCATCAAATGCTGCCAGTGTGCCTTCCTGCCTGGCACTTACCTGTATCAGTGCTGTCCTCCATGCTCCAAGTCCTCCATGTCTTCTCCTGTCATCTCTGCTATGATTGGACGCCTGATAGGTCGTCCAATCACAGCGCCCGCATTGTAGGCATAGGTGTGCGCAGCCTATTGCATTAGGGTGTGATCCCCAAAACCTCAAACACAAACGCCTTTCTCTGCAGCCTCAGCTGCACTGGACAGTGAATGAATGGGAAGTGATATGTGGCTTCCCATTCATTTACAAACGGAAGCATATTAAACACAGTTTGCTAGCCTTCAGTTATGAATGGACACAGTAAGCGAGTGTATTCACTGTGTTTATTTAGAAAAGGAAGGGGCTGGCAAATTATATATTTACTAGCCCCTTCCCCTACTATCCATCCTGAAACATCCCCCACAGCAGCCAGGGGGAGAGGAGAGGAGGGAAGCCAGCAGCACTTCAGAGCATTGGGGCCAACATGGGGCAAAACCCGAGAAGTAGGGGGAATGGGCACCGCACATAATGATTAGGGTGTGCCTAGGCACACCTGGCACACCCCCTGTGGTTGTAGGGGATAATGTCAGAGAGCTGCATCTGGTTGACTGGTTGGGCAGCCAATGTAAGAGGCTTGAGGAACCGGTTGCATAAACAGGAGGAACCCTGCAGGAGGAATAAGGAACATCACCTTCTTCATTATCACCATTCAATCCTTGCATTAGATTGGGGCGAGGGGTACAATTTGCTTTCCCCGGAGTTAAGCTTTAATACATTACGGGCTCATCCACTGGCTAAAATTCACCATTTGTGTCCTTATAGAATCCATATAAGGTCGAATTAAACAACTCTGCGTGATTATGGATTGCCAACAAACGTGCTTAAGAGAAAGGCTATTTAAAGAGTAAAAAAGAGAGAGGGAGAGAAGGAAGCGGCTAATCAGAATCAAACACGGCTCCTCGTGCTTGTAATTCTGAGCGATGATGCCAAAAATCTCCATGGTACCAAAAAAAAAAACGAAAAAAGAAAAAACAGACAACGTACAGCAGCTCTGCGCGGCCTTGACACTGAGCAGGCGGTAGCCCAGACTCCTAACTGCCCTTTAATGCCTCCTAATAGGCTGCCAAGGGGAGGGACCGGGCCAGAAGATTAAGTTAGAGGGCAGGTGCCTGTCTTGTGTAAAATGACGGCGCTCACTAATTCTGAGGAAGAATACAAAAAAAAATGTAAAATATCTTTATTTATTGCAAAAAAATAAAATAAAAAAAATAAAGCGTTTGTTAACCCTTTAGGTGTCCATACGTTACACTCCATACATTACAAGGGAGTGCGGGGCTCGAAAGATTGGTGAGAAGAACTACACAGAGTGTAAAAATTGGAAAAAAATACCTAAGCCCCCAAGAATGGCCAGATATCTATCTATCTTTGTTACAGAATCTTTCTTTCTCTCTCTCCGTTTCTCTCTCTCTTTCATTCTTTCTCTCCCTTTCTTTTTTTAATTTTCTTCTTTCATTCTGTCTCTTTTTTTCATTCTTTCTCTCTCTTTCTCTCTCTCTTTCTATCTTTCATTCTTTCTCTCTTTCTCTCCCTTTCTTTCTTTATTTCTCTCTTCTTTTCTCCTTCTCTCTCATTCATTTTTTCTTTCTCTCTCTGTTTCTCTCTCTTTCATTCTTTCTCTCTCTCTCTCTCGCTTTCGTTCTCTCTGTATTTCTTTCTTTCTCTCTCTTTTTCATTCTTTTTTTACTTTCTCTCTCATTCATTTTTTCTTTCTTTCTTTTTCTCTTTCTCTTTTTCTTTCTTTCATTCTCTCTCTCTCTCTCTCTCTCCCCATCTCTCTCATTCGTTCTTTGTTTCTCTCTCTCTTTTTCTCTCTCTCATTCATTCTCTCTTTCTCCCATTCGCTCTTTGTTTCTCTCTCTATTTCGTTCTTTTTCTCTCCTTTCTTTCTTTCTTTCTTTCTTTCTTTCTTTCTTTCTTTCTTTCTTTCTTTCTTTCTTTCTTTCTTTCTCTCATTCATTCTTTCTCTCCCTCTAATTCTTTCTCTCTCTCCCTCTCTCTCATTCATTCTTTCTTATTCTCTCCTTCTTTCTTTCTTTTTTTCTTTCTCTCTTTTTTATTTTTCTCTCCTTCTTTCTTTCTTTCTTTTTTTCTTTCTTTCTTTCTCTCTCTCTCATTCAGTCTTTCTTTCTCACATTCGGTCTTTGTTTCACTCTCTCTCTATTTCGTTCTTTTTCTCTCCTTTCTTTCTTTCTTTCTCTTTCTTTCTTTCTTTCTTTCTTTCTTTCTTTCTTTCTTTCTTTCTCTCTTTCTCTCATTCATTCTTTCTCTCTCTCCCTCTCTCTCATTCATTCTTTCTCATTCTCTCCTTCTTTCTTTCTTTTTTTTCCTTTCTTTCTTTCTTTCCCTTTCTTTCTCTCTTTTTTATTTTTCTCTCATTCTTTCTTTCTGTCTTTCTTTCTCTCTCTCTCTCATTCATTCTTTCTTTCTCCCATTCGCTCTTTGTTTCTCTCTCTCTCTATTTCGTTCTTTTTCTCTCCTTTCTTTCTTTCTTTCTTTCTTTCTTTCTTTCTTTCTTTCTTTCTTTCTTTCTTTCTTTCTTTCTTTCTTTCTTTTCTTTCTCTCTCTCCCTCTCTCTCTCTCATTCATTCTTTCTTTTTCTTTCCTTCTTACTTTCTTTTCTTTCTTTCCTTCTTTCTTTCTCTCTTTTTTATTTTTCTCTCCTTCTTTCTTTCTTTCTTTCTTTCTTTCTTTCTTTCTTTCTTTCTTTCTTTCTTTCTTTCTTTCTTTCTCTCTCTCTCTCTCTCTCTCTCTCTCTCTCTCTCTCGCATTCATTCTTGCATTCTTTCTGTGTTTCTCTCTCTCTCTCTCGTTCTCTCTTTTTTTTTCTCTCTCTCTCTTTCTTTCTCTCTTGTTTTCTCTCTCTCTCTCTCATTCATTCTCTTTTTCTCTCTGTTTCTCTCTCTCTTTCTTTCTTTCTTTCTCTCTCTCTAATAATTAAATACTATAATATAATACCATATAATAAATAATATAATAATAAATAATATAATATAATATAATATAAAATATAATAAAGTATATACGATAACAACAAATAATATAACAAATTTATTATATATAACAATATTAAATACATAATATAATAAAATAATATATATATATATAATATAATATATAAAGAGCCTGCCTACTTGCAGTTTTTGTATCAAAGACTTTAGTTCAGCTTTAATATCTGATACTCAGTCTACTTTAAATGTGATTGGTCACCATGGGTTTTGGGGGTTATTGCACTTGTACAATCAGTGTTGCCCTTTGATGCTTTTTTTTAGTAAGGCCAAGATCTTCTTGATATGCGGTCTCTGACGGACTGACATTCCTAGTAAAATCGCCCCCCCCCCTTTTCCCGCCTTCCTCAGTGGTGGCGATCCCGCTGTGCTGAAGCAACCTTGCAGGTGCAAGTCAGAAGGAGAAATCTCCCCTTGTAATATCTCTGATCGGAAAATTGGCAGACGAAGGATTCCCATAAGAGCCCCCGGCCCGCGTGTCTCTCTTTAACCAGCCGACTGATCCCGGCTTTTAATATAGCTGTACCAATTATTGTAAAAGTCATGGCGGCCCTTATAACCACAAATATTGACAGTTTATTGCTCAACGCTTTCATGACATTTGAAGGTCACATCATACATAATACATACTCTTTTATAAAAGTGTCTGCGACACAGATACATGATCAGCAATCACTTCTGCTATTTGTGCCGTATTGATTTTGATCTTATTCAAAGCGCAGGAGGAGAAAAAAAGAAAAAAGGGTATAAAAAGAGACGATTAACATAGTAACAAAGCAGATCGCTAAAAATAATGCGCGGCCTTGTCTTTGAAACTGCGGACCTGCAACATTGTAGATATTTTGACATTTCCTAGTAATGTCCAATCCACAGAATTCTTCCCTAATGCCGCGTACACACGACCGTTTTTCGGGTTGTAAAAAACAACGGCCCAGATTCTCGAAGATCCGGCTTATCTCTGCGGCGGCGTAACGTATGTCATTTACGTTACGCCGCCGCAAGTTTTACAGGCAAATGCTTTATTCACAAAGCACTTGCAAAGTAAAGTTGCGGCGGCGTAGCGTAAATCACCCGGCGCAAGCCCGCCAATTCAAATTAGCCGCGTTCCCGCGCCGAACGTAATGCGCATGTGCCGTCCGGAAAATATCCCAGCGTGCATTGCTCCAAATGATGTCGCAAGGACGTCATTGGTTTCGACGTGAACGTAAATGACGTCCAGCCCCATTCACGGACGACTTACGCAAACTACGTAAATTTTTAAATTTCGACGCGGGAACGACGGCCATACTTAACATTGGATGCCCCTCTTATAGCAGCGGCAACTTTACGGCGCGCAAACCTAATGCAAACGTTGTAACTTCACTGCGTCGACCGCGCGTACGTTAGGGAATTCGCGGATCTAGCTAATTTGCATACTCGACGGGGAAAACGACGGAGGCGACACCTAGCGGCGAAAAAAATAAATGCATTTAAGATCCGACAGCGTAAGAGCCTTACGCCTGTTGGATCTAATGGATATCTATGCGTAACTGATTCTAAGAATCAGTCGCATAGATACAACGGCCCAGATTAGGACTTACGACGGCGTACATGGCGTTGCGCCGTAGTAAACCCTATGAGAATCTGGGCCAATGTTTTTTTCAACCCGATCATTAAAACGGCCTTGCCTACACACGACCGCGGAAAAAAAATGCTCTAGCAAAGCGCGGTGACGTACAACACGTACGACGGCACTATAAAGGGGAAGTTCCATGCGGATGGCGCCACCCTTGGGGCGCTTTTCTGTCTGTTACAGCGTGATGAATGTGCTTACTCCTTTACGAATGCTAGTTTTACTAGAACGAGCGCTCCCGCCTCATAACTTGCTTCTGAGCATGCACGTTTTTTTCACGTCGTTAAAGCCCACACACGACCATTTTTTACGCCGTGAAAAATTTGAGCGTGTTCGAAATTTTTTATGCCCATTTTTTACATTGTGAAAAATGCTCTGTAGCCCACATACGATCGTGTGTGTGTGTATGAGTATATGTGTATGAATATGTATGTGTTTGTGTGTATAAGCATGTATGTGTTTTTGAGTATGTGCGAGTGTGTGTATGCATGAGTATGTGTGTTTGTGAGTATGATTGTGTGTATGAATATATGTGTGTATGTGTGTGTGTATGTATGTATGTATGTGTGTATAAGTATGTATGTTTGTGTGTAGGAGTGTACATGAGTATATGTGTGTATATGAGCATGTACGTGTGTGGTATGTATGAGTATGTGCACATATGTAGTACATGTATGAGTATACTGTATGTGTGTGTGTACATTAGAATTGTTGGTGTGTGATGTGTGTATATGAGCATGTATGTGTGCGTGTGTATGAGTATGTGTGTGTTTATGTGTGTGTATGAGTATGTGTGTGTTTATGTGTGTATATGAGCATGTACGTGTGTGGTATGTATGAGTATACTGTATGTGTACATTAGAATTTATGTGTGTGATGTGTGTATATGAGCATGTACGTGTGTGGTGTATATGAGTATGTGTGTGTGTATGAGTATGTGTGTGTGTGTATGAGTATGTGTATGAGTATGTGTGTGTTTATGTGTGTGTGTATGAGTATGTGTGTGTTTATGTGTGTGTATGAGTATGTGTGTGTTTATGTGTGTGTATGAGTATGTTTGTGTTAATGTGTGTGTATGAGTATGTGTGTGTTTATGTGTGTGTATATGAGCATGTACGTGTGTGGTGTATATGAGTATGTGTGTGATGTGTGTATATGAGCATGTACGTGTGTGGTGTATATGAGTATGTGTGTGATGTGTGTATATGAGCATGTACGTGTGTGGTGTATATGAGTATGTGTGTGTTTATGTGTGTGTATGAGTATGTGTGTGTTTATGTGTGTGTGTGTATATGAGTATGTGTGTGTTTATGTGTGTGTATATGAATATGTGTATTTTTTGCTCTGTATTTCCCCGGGTTCGCACACACAGGACATAAATTTGCTTCTCATGTTTACGACTTGACTCGTCTCCTTTCCAACAACACATATGTGGTCCATAAAATAAATATTCTGATGAATTTATTATGGGATGTGAAGGTTTTTATCTTTTCGGGGAGCATAAAATACACAATCTGTTTAAAAAAGAAGCATATTTCCCTCGCCTCTCACTGTATTTTTTAACTGGTAATTGTACGTACATATTTCTGTTTTATTGTTTAAATCCTTTTTCTCCAAATTGAGTCGTTAACACACCAGCAGAAGAAAAAAAAAAATAAGCAGGAAAGCAAAACAGAAAATTACCTTTTTATGTACATTGCAAATAGTATTTCTTATAGTCTACATTCCAATTTCAGCTTTTTTTCTTTTTTTTTTGTGGACTCGCTTGTTTAGTTTAAAGTCCAAGTTCACCTTTTTCACCTTTTTATGGGAACAAGTTCACCACTCCTCTCATTTGTATCATTATATTGGATTCTTCTTTTTCCTGAATCCTAAAGACCCCGCCCCTTTTTCTTACAATTCAGCTGATTGGGCTTGAAGGAGCCCTCGTTGGGTGGTAGAGTGCCTCCACCTACAGCAACCAATCAGATATCACGTTAACGGGACTAGACCAGTATATAATAGATACTGTGACATCACCAAATTTTGACCCAAATTTTCTCAAAAAGAGCAGTTAGATGCAGTAGTGCCTTAGATGATCTCACACTGAAGATAAAGCTATGAGGCTGGCATGCTGAGCCTCGACCCTTGCATAGATATACTGAATGCACAAAGAATAACGGTTTAAAAGACTTAAGCAGTAGTTGTAGCTATGAAAACTCTGAAGCCTCGTACACACGACCAAGGAACTCGACGGGCGAAACACATTGTTTTCCTCGTCGAGTTCCTTGTTAGGCTGTCGACAAGGCAAGTTTCTCCATTCCCTTCGAGGAAAAAGAAGACATGCTCTATTTTTGGCTCGATGGGATCCTTAACAGTTTCCTCGTCGAAAAATGTACACACGACCGGTTTCCTCGGCAAAAAAAAAAAATTAGCAAGTTTCTTGCTGGTTTTTGCCGAGAAACTCGGTCGTGTGTACGAGGCCCGAGTTTTCAGTTTCTTAAAAACAAGATGACCTGAGGATGTTGGTAGGGGGTAAAGGATTGGTGTAGATCAGTGTTTTTCAACCTCCACAGCCACCTTGATGAAACAAACTTCACATCAGAGGATTCCCCATCACATTAAAGTCCTATCCGAGGCTCCTCATTATATTAGAGGTCCCCCATCACATTAAAAACCCATCAGAGGCTCCTCAACATATTAGAGGTCCCTATCACATAAAAGCCCCCCTTCACATCAGAGGTTCCCCTGTCACATCAGGGGTCTTCAATCACACAAGAGAACCCCCACATCAGAGGCTCTCCATCATATTAGAGCTGCCCAATCATATTATAAGTCCCCAATCACATCTGAGATCCCTCTACATCAAAGGCCCCCCATCAGATCACAGAGCCCCCATATCAGAGGTCCCCCATCCCATCAGGGGCTCCCTATCATGTCAGAGGCCCCCCCCCACCAAGTCTGAGATCACATCAGAGTTGCCTCTTCATATCAGAGGTCCCCATCATATTATAAGTCCCCAATCATATCAAAGGTTCCCCATCACATCAGAGGCCCCCCATCACGTCTAAGATTACATCAGAGTTGCCCTTTCAAATCAGAGGCCCCTATCATATTAGAGGTCCCCAATCACATCTGAGATTCCGTTCACATCAGATGCCCCCTCCATCATATTAGAGCTGCCCAATCATATTATAAGTCCCCAATCATATCAAAGGTTCCCCATCACATCAGAGGCCCCCCATCACGTCTAAGATTACATCAGAGTTGCCCTTTCAAATCAGAGGCCCCTATCATATTAGAGGTCCCCAATCACATCTGAGACTCCGTTCACATCAGATGCCCCCACCCCATTATATCAGAGGTCATTCCTCACATCAGAGGCCCCCCATCATATTAGAGGGCCCTGTCATATAAAAGGTTCCCAATCACATCTGAGATCCCCCTACATCAAAAGCCCCCCATCAGATCACAGAGCCCCCATCATATCAGAGGTCCCCCATCACATCAGGGGCTCCCTATCATGTCAGAGGGCCCCCCCAACAAGTCTAAGATCACATCAGATTTGCCTCTTCATATCAGAAGCCCCCATCAAATTATAGGTCTCCCCCATCACATCAGAGTTGCCTCTTCATATCAGAGGCCCCCATCATATTATAAGTCCCCAATCTGAGATCCCCTCACATCAGAGGTTCCCCATCACATCAGAGGTTCCCCATCACATCAGAGGTTCCCCATCACATCAGAGGTTCCCCATCACATCAGAGGCCCCCCATCAAGTCTAAGATTACATCAGAGTTGCCCCTTCAAATCAGAGGCACCTATCATATTATAGCTCCCTCATCACATCTGAGATCCCCTCACATCAGAGGCATCATATTAGAGGTCCCCAATCATATCTGTGATCACCTTCACATCAGATACCAACCCCATTATATCAGAGGTCAGTCATTACATCAGAGGCCCACCAACATATCAGAGGTCCACCCTCATGTCAAAGGTCTCCTTATCACATTAGAAGCCCCCCATCATATCAGGGGCCCGACATCATATCCCAAGGTCCCTCCTCCTTTACATCAGAGGCCCCCATCACACCAGAGTTCCCCTATACATCAAAAGCCCTCTATATATGGGGCCCCCCACTTATCCTGTGTCATGTCCTTGTGACACCCTTGGGCAACCCTTATGCCACATACACACGATCGGATTTTCCGTCGGAAAAACCTTTGATGGTTTTGCCAACGGAATTACACTCAAGCTTGGCTTGCATACACACGGTCACCCAAAAGTTCTCTGACCTTCCGACTGTCAAGAATGTGGTGACGTACAACACTATGACGAGCCGAGAAAATTAAGTTCATGTGCCGAATTGTTTCCGAGCATGCGTCGGAATCTTGCTTGTTGGAATTGCTACAGATGATCGAAATTTCCGATAGGAATTTTTTTCCGTCGGAAAATTTGAGAACCAGCATTCAATATTTTGCTGGCAGAAATTCCGACAGCAAAAGTTCGATGGAGCCTACACACGGTCCGAATTTCCGACCAAAAGCTCACATCGGACTTTTCTTGTCGGAAATTCCGATCGTGTGTACGGGGCATTAGTTGGCCCTTTGCTTTTAGGGTTTGGAGACCCCCCTGCTTTAGGGAAAGACTGCAGCCTGACATCACATGACTCCTTTGACCTCATATCTGCTCTGATGTGCTTGGGCAGGGGGCTCAAAGAGAAGGCATTTTACACGGGATGATGGCAACCATAAATAGAAAGCGGACAGATTCAGAAGTTGAATGCTAGGATACAACAGGATCAGGTAGTTAAAATGTAAAAAAAAATGACGTCTAACTGGTGCTTATTTTTAAACCATTGGTCCACCCTCTGCCCATTGTGACAGTACATACCACCATATGGGTATACAATCACTTCTAATCAATCTAGTCAGCGGCCTGGCATTTGGATACCACTTTTTATAAAAAAGGAGCTAATGCTTTGACAGAGTAATGATTATTCTTCCTTGCCAGATGGGTCCTGTCATGATAAGATCACGCAGCCACTCCCAGCACAAGGTCCCCCACTGGCGCTAGCTGAGGTGCTGAAACAATATGGGATTGGGAAACGTCCAATCAGATAAACTTCAGCTGCAGCAGCGTCCTCAAGGTTAAGTATATTAATGGAGAGAAACATTTTGATGAGGCTTCTGTCTGCTCAGATAGAATATGAAATATTATTGTCACCCCTTGTTCAGCCTTTCTCAACTCTTTTACCCAAGAGGAACCCTTAAAATTGTATTTTGGGTCTTAGGGAACCCCTACAATTCATTGGGGGCAGTTGGAAAAATATAACTTACATTGGTGCTCAGAATGCCCCCCCCTTTACAATGAAGATATTTGTCAGCACACCATGGAACGACATAAATAGCGTCCAAACGGATAATTTATTGCATGATCACAACACAAGGAGAGTCCAACGTTTTGGAGTCACGCAGGGCCCCTTCATCAGGCATGTGACTTACAGACACAAAAGATCAAAAGATCATTGGTAGTATGCCACTGGCTCTGCCATGGGGCATCGGCTCCAGAACTATGCAGGCAAGATTAAAAAGGAGGTCAATCAGCCACATTATAAAGAACCCCTACTAACCTCTGGAAGAACCCTAGGGTTCCATGGAACCCTGGCTGAAAACGGCTGCCCTATTTATAAAGCACCAAAATCTTTGGTGGAGCCTTGTTTAAGAGTTGAACGGGCAATTATAACAAATTTGGTTGGGCATTGGTGGCTCACATCATCTTTTTTTAAATACATCTATAAGGTGACACTGCTGAGATCGATCCACTGAAGTTTGTACCTCTAGCATCCATGACAAAAGACGTTACAAAGGTCTCTTGCACCTGGGTTCAGCAATTGTTTTCTATATCTGCGTAAATTTGCCTATTCAGTAAAATCAACAGGTTTGAGTTGAAGGATATATAAACCCAAGAACTAAAGTATTGCAGCATATCAGTCTGTCAGGACCCAGGTCTGAACCTGCGACCTCTGCTGCTTCTGGCAACATCCCCTTACACACCTGCAATGGGCAGGGAAGATAGCTGCATCCAATGCTTCCAACATCAAGATTAATGGTTAGGTTGGTGTTTTTTGATGTGGCACCCTTATCCTAGCATCTGATGTCTCCCAGCACTGACCAGGACCAAAGAATCTACCTAATACAAGTTACCTCTGAGACATATAATTCTTATAGTGTCATGGCTGACCAACCCTGTACGGAGAATCCCAAAAGAGACAACATAGCTTTCTTGGCAAAGCTTCCACCATCAGGGTTAACAGCTAGGTTAGTGTTTTTGATGTGGCTCCCTTACCTAGCATCTGATGTCTCCCAGCACTGGCCAGGACCAAAGAACCGACCTTTGTATCTGCTGTGAAATTATCATGGCTGATCCTCTAAAAGTAGTAATCCCCAGTTCCCCAACTGTTGCAGTGTCTTTACCTATGCCCCACACTACCAGATGATCACTGATGTTCACTGTCTTGCTTTCTATAGACTGCTTACTGACCACTATGTAACATATGGGGATATGAGTTCTCTCCCAGACAGATACCTCTTATAGAGTAATGACTGGCCACCCATATGGAGAACCCCAACTGTCCCAATGTCTTTACCTCTGCCGCACTTTACCAGATGACCACTGTTGTTCTTTGTGGAAAAGATGATCCGCACTCCGGTCTTGCTCTTAAACAATAGACGTATTTATTGACAGGCCACAGTAGACAAACACAATAGGAAAGGTTGACGCATTTTAGCCTATATGGCCTTAGTCATAACCACCAGATGGTTATGACTAAGGCCTTATAGGCTGAAACATGTCAACCTTTCTTATTGCGTTTGTCTACTGTGGCCTGTCAATAAATACGTCTATTGTTTAAGAGCAACCACCCGGAGTGCGGATCATCTTTTCCTCATTATTTTACGCAGCCAGCGACTGTGGATCGAGCACCCGGGAGCTCTGCTTTCCATGTGATGTATGGGTAGTAGCACTGACTTTTTTTTTATATTCTGGACTGTTGTTCTTTGTCTTGCTTTCTATGGACTGCTTACTGCCCACTATGGAACATATGGGAATAAAAGTTATCTCTGAGACATATACTTATAGCGTCATGGCTGACCAACCCTGTACAGGGAACCCCAAAATAGACAACATAGCTTTCTTGGCAAAGCTTCCACCATCAGGGTTAACAGCTAGGTTAGTGTGTTTGATGTGGCACCCTTACCTAGCATCTGATGTCTCCCAGCACTGGCCAGGACCAAAGAACCAACCTTTGTATCTGCTGTGATCGGCTGATCCTTTAAAAGTAGTGATCCCCAGTTCCAACTGTTCCAGTGTCTTCACCTGTGCCGCACTTTACCAGATGATTACTGATGTTCTGTCTGCTTGCTGACCACTATGTAACATATGGATATATGAGTTCTCTCTCAGACAGATACCTCTTATAGAGTAATGGCTGGCCATCCGTACGGAGAACCCCAACTGTTCCAATGTTTTTGCCTGTGCTGCACTTTACCAGATGACCACTGTTGTTCTGTCTTGCTTTCTATGGACGACCTACTGTCCACTATGGAACATATGGGAATACGAGTTCTCGCCACGACAGATACCTCTTATAGAGTAATGGTTGGCCACCCGTATGGAGAACCCCAACTGTTCCAATGTCTTTACCTGTGCCACACTTTACCAGATGACCACTGTTGTTCTCTGTCTTGTTTTCTATGGACCACCCACTGCCCACTATGTAACATATGGGAATACGAGTTACCCCCCGGACAGATGCCGCTTATCATGGCTTGCCATCTCTGTATTGAGAACCCCAAAAGAGCTTTCTTGGCAAAGCTTTATGACATCAAGCATGATGTGATCCAAACTATAATGCTCCTAAATAAAGCTCTATTGGAAAGATGAAGAAAAACCCTCATTTTTACATTGTGTATTGTGTGTAAATCCTTCATTTTGTCCTTTAACTGAAAACATGCCAATGCAGATGTACCAAGAGAAGAAAAAAAAATGCTTAATTCCTGTTATCGGCTGGCCTGCTTTTGTGTTGACAGCTGCTAGAGCCTCAGAATTACTTTAAAGAGACTTTAGCAGAATTACAGTAGTTTAATGACCATTGTTATGAGACATCTCAAAGAAAAGTAGTTAAGTGTTCATGTATTTCCCATTAACCCTTTCACATTTACTGTTTATTCAAGGAATCTACCCTCGTTGCGTTCTGTCTCTTTGACGAGCGTCAAAAGCATGACATTCTTTTTGACAAACACCGGGTTTTGTAGATGATTAATTTTTGAAGGGAAGGATATATTTCTATGTTCCCGGAGATATCAGTCGTTGGATGATAAATATGGTAAATGTGAGGAATCTTCGAGGTGTTTACATTCTGCAAGTGCAAAGACCTTTCTCAGCAGTTAAAAAGGCACAATGTGACTCAACAGACCATAACGTCAACCTGTGGTAAGGCAGACCAAGGAATTGCCAACACCACATTCCTTTATTTCTTTTTTTACTTACTGTAGCTATTGGGAAATGTTACTGAGCTATCCTCGAAGCAATTTTGGTGGGTTTTGAACCAACATCCAGTTTGAGTCAAACCAAGACCATCTCCTGGTTTGAGCCTCCCTCCCCGTTTGCCCCCTTGCCCAGTGGAGAACCCACACACCCATGACATATTTACCAAATGTCTACGGTCCTGTTGGTGACATCAAAGGCCCTCTTCTTTCTTCATCAGTGGGTGATTCCTTAAAGGGTCACTAAAGGTTTTCGTTTTTTTTTTAAATAACAAACAAGTCATACTTTCCTCCACTGTGCAGCTCATTTTGAAAAGAGTGGCAGCATTCCTGATCTTCTGGGGTCCCTCGGCGGCTGTCTCGGCTCCTGCCCGCATCAGCTAACCCCCTTTAATGGGAAGCTCTCTCCCAAGGGGGTTAGCTTGCCGGCGCACTCCCGTGATGCAGCCGGCGGCTATAGCCGCAGACTGTATCACGTGGCCCCGCCCCCGGCGCGCCACGTCATTGATTTGATTGACAGCAGCGGGAGCCAATGGCTGCGCTGCTATCAATCAACCAATGAATGAGCCGAGAAGCCAGCGTGTTCATGTCGCGGGACTTTCGAGGGGTCAGGTAAGTAAACGGGGGGCTGGGGGGCCGCTAATCCTCGCATGTTTTTTCACCTTAATGCCTTCTATGCATCAAGGTGAAAAAACACGTACCTTTACAACCCCTTTAATAATGCACAGAGTGGCACCACGTAACGACATGACGCCACTCTTTTCAGAAATCCCCTGTGAGTTATGGGTGGGGAGCAGAGCCTTGACACCCTGGACTCACAGATATTGAGTTGAATGATATTAAGTAGACATGTGCATTCGTTTTCATTCGAATTTCGGGGATTTTTGCGTTTGTTTTTACGAATGATAACATACGTACAGAATCCAAAATCCGAAATATTCGACATTAAAAATGCTTTATTTTTTTTTTTTGTTGTGACAACAGTTCGATACAGATAGAAGATTTGAAAATGACGGTGATAATAGTGATCTGTGTCTATCGAACCTGCGGTTGAATGTGCCTAGCCTTAACTCTATTAGTCCAAGATTATTCGACATAGAGAGAAAAGATTCGACATAGAGAGAGAAAAGATTTGACATAGAGAGAAAAGATTCGACATAGAGAGAAAAGATTCGACGTTATAGAGACATGAAGATTCGGCATGACGGTGATAATAGCGATCTGTGTCTATCGAACCTGCGGTCGAATGTGCCTAAACTAACTCTATTAGTCCGAGATTATTCGACACAGAGAGGAAAGATTTGACATTATAGAGACATGAAGATTCGACGAAGCAGCTAAAAACATACGATCGCCATGAGTGGACATTTATGGTCAAATGCTCCGCCCATAGGCTATAGAAGAATTCTAATGTTGGTTGACTAATAATAATTAATAAATATAATTATTACTTGTCATACAACATTAGAATTCTTCTATAGCTTGTGGGCAGAGTATTCGATCGGAAATGTACGATCGCGGTGTCGTACAGTTTAGCTGCTCCGTCGAATCTTCTTAGAACATTTGAGGGACACCATAAGCCTTCAATTGACAGATTCGACCTTAATTAATTCGGATTTTTGGACGAATGCATTTTTTAACGAAAAAATAAATAAATAAAAACGAATTTCGAAAGTAACTAAATAAATGAATTTTTCGGATGAACACGAAATTCCGAAACTAAATGTTTCAGTGTGCACATGTCTATAGTCTACAACTGGGTTAAACTGCGTTTTAAGATACAGTATCCGACCTTTCATCTTTATATAGCCATTGCCTGGTCTCCAAGCTACAAAGGTAGACTGAAATGATTTTACGTCTCGTACACACGACCGGTTTTCCCGACGGGAAAACTGTCATGTTTTCTTTTGGTTGGCAAAACCGGGAAAATGTGTATGCTCCCTAGCATCTTTCCCGACAGAAAAACTGCGTGAAAAAAAATTACAACACGCGAATCGCGGAGGTTTTTTCCCCCGCAGTTTTCCTATCGTGTGTACAAGGCATAAGAGTTGCACATGGACCCTGGGCCACTAGTTGAGCACTATGGCCCAGATTCACAGAGAGCAAGGCGTACATTACGCCGCCGTAGAGCAAACACTGTACGCCACGCCAAAGTAGCGTGGAGAGGCAAGCATTGCATTCAGCAAGCCAGTGCTCCCAACGCTGCGCCAACGTGGCCTGGGTTTCGAAGGCGCACGCCGGCGTAGGTGGAAGTGAGCGTGACCCCATGCAAATGATGGGCCGAGCACCAGACAGGTACATATCACGAACTGCGCATACGCCGTGACGTGGACGCATACACAGCACCCCCCCCGCGCCTGCTCACAACCACGTCGGCACAACTGCCTAAGCTACGCTGGATCACCGCGTACGCCGTGAACATAACGTACGTCCAGCCAGACACACGTCCAACGCACAATACGCCGGCTTGTGTTCCCTGGTGCAGACCTGTGCATGTGTGTTGCCGGGTTGCACCTCATTTATGGGGAATAACTTTACGCCGGACGTACAACTTACGCGCATCTCGCGTAGCATGCGCCGGGCACACGCCCGTTCGTTAAATCGGCGTATATCCCTCATTTGCATGTTTAAATGGCTAATCAATGGGAGCAGCACCATGCGCCCAGCCCATATGTGCGCCCACCCTACGCCGGCATGTGCAAGCTACGTCGGCGGGGTGTAGCCTGTTTTTAGGCGCATGTTGGTTCGTGGGTCTGCCGCACACATACGCCGGCGCACATTTGCACTTACGTCGGCGTAACGTGTTATGCGTCGGCATAAGTGTTTTGTGAATCTGGGCCTATGGCTTTATAATTTACGAATTAAACATTAATATTTTTGTTACATTAATAATATCAATTGTTTACTTACTGGACACCAGATTGGCCAACATCTGTATCTTAAGCATTTAGCACCTACACCGTCTATTCAGAGTTCATTCTGTCTCTTTAGTCATTTTTTTGGTGTCAGGAGGTTTAGGTTATTTTGTTCTCAATTTTTTTTTAAGCTGAAACCTCTGCTGCTGATTGCTGTGTTTTTTAAAATGATGAAAGGGGGTCTCCTGAGTAGTAACATTGTCTCGCTGTGTCATACATTATACAGATGACCCAATGCCAATTACATATTTTAGAAAGAAGAAGAGCTTTACTGCCACGATATAAAGCCTCCCTCTGCTAGCCTCAGGCTCTCGCTCGCTCTGAAAGAGAACCACTATGGAGCCAGCAAAGTGCCTAATCTCACATGTGAACCAAACACGTTACTAGAGGGTAGAGGGGCTCGGATCACGCAGAGAAGAACCGCTTTTAGAAGAACCGGAAGCCCCTCTCTTCCTACCTTCAGATTAGTTCTTTGATTTGGTTAAAAACACTTTTTTTTTTTTGTCTCTTCTTAAAGACACCACTTGAAGAAGAAAAGCGTCTTTTTTTAATGGTTATAATGCTGCCAAATACAATATTTTATTCAAACAACGGGTCCTTGGTTTGTTGGTTTGTTAAGCCTCGTACACACGATAGGTTAACCAGAGGACAACGGTCTGAAGCTGACTGATAGTCCGTCACGCCTACACACCATAGGTTAAATAACCGATCGTGTCAGAACACGGTGACGTAAAACACAACGACGTGCTGAAAAAAAACGAAGTTCAATGCTTCCAAGCATGCGTCGACTTGATTTTGAGCATGCGTGGATTTTTAACTGATAGTTGTGCCTACTAACGATCGGTTTTGACCTATCGGTTACCAATCCATAGGTTCATTTTAAAGCAAATTGTCTTTTTTTTTAACCTATGGTTAAATAACCTAAGGGGCCCACACACGATCGGTTTTGACCGATGAAAACGGTCCTTCAGACCGTTGTCCTCTGGTTAACCTATCGCGTGTGAGGCCTCGTACAGACGAGCGGACCTGTCCGATGAAAACGGTCCGCGGACCGTTTTCATCGGACATGTCCGCTCGGAGATTTTGGTCTGATGGTTGTACACACCATCAAACCAAAATCCCTGCGGACAGAGAACGTGGTGACGTAGACGACACCGACGTTCTCTATCGCGCGAGTTCAATGCTTCCACGCATGCGTCGAATCAATTTGACGCATGCGCGGGATTTCGGTCCGCTGGTTAGACGTACTAACCAGCGGACATGTCCGATGGACAGCTTTCCAGCGGACATGTTTCTTAGCATGCTAGAAACCTGTCTGCTAGGCCGGAAAATTGTCCAGTCGGCCCTACACACAACCGAACATGTCCGCGGAAACTGGTCCGTGTGTACGAGGCCTTAGAGGCCTTAGTTTCCTCCATCGTGCGGAGGTGTTTTATTGTCAAAATGATAGAACCATTTTCTTAACTTCTTCTATCTTTATGTGTCACAGTTCTGCCTACCCAACCACCCCTCGTACCCCTAAAATACTAATGTTGGGCTGCTTTTTTTTTTAAACTTTAAAATATTACATATATATATATTTTTTTAGTTTGCTTATATATACATAGCCAGATTCAGAAAGACTGGCTTATCTTTAAAGCAGTGTAGCGTATCGTATTTACGCTACGCCGCTGTAAGTCAGAGAGGCAAGTGCTGTATTCACAAAGCACTTGCCTCCTAAGTTACGGCGGCGTAGCGTAAATGGGCCGGCGTAAGCACGCCTAATTCAAATGTGGAACAAGGGGGCGTGTTTTATGTAAATGACATGTGACCCGAGTCACATGCGCCGTCCGTGTACATATCCCAGTGTGCATTGCTCCAAAGTACGCCGCAAGGATGTATTGGTTTTGACGTGAACGTAAATTACGTCCAGCCCCATTCACGGACGACTTACGCAAACATCGTAAAATTTTCAAATTTCAACGTGGGAACGACAGCCATACTTAACATTGGCTAGGCTAGCTATTTGTTCGACTAACTTTACGCCTGAAAACGCCTTACGTAAACGGCGTATCTTTACTGTGACGGGCAAGCGTACGTTTGTGAATTGGCGTATCTCGCTGATCTACGCATTCTAGGCGTAAATCAGTGTTCACGCCCCTAGCGGCCGGCGGAACTAGACAGCTAAAATACGACGGCGCAGGCCGTCGTATCTTAGCTAGGTTTAAGTGTATCTCAGTTTGAGAATACACTTAAACATACGACGGCTTAGATTCAGAGTTACAACGGCGTATCTACTGATACGCCTGGTGTAAACTTCTCTGAATCTGGCTAACTGTGTATATCAGGCATTCTCCACCAGAGTTCCTCCAATGGTTGCTAGGGGTTCCTTGAGCAATGACCAATTTTTGCCTCTCAGCTAAGTTCCCAGTGACACCAATGATCTTTATAGCCATCTGTATGGGGGAAATTCTTCCCCAAGACCACAGATGTAAGGAGCACTCTTCCACTGACCATTACACCAATGTATCATGAGTTGTAGATATTGCCATTTTTTAACAGGGGTTTCCTGAGACTGAAAGGTTATTTGAAGGGTTGAGAAAGTCTGGTGTATATATTTATCATGTGGCCATATGTATGTGGACATAGGCCCGTCGCTACAGGACAGGCAAAACAAACAATTGCTTGCGGCCCGAGCTGGCCTGGGGCCCCCAACTTCCCCTTCCCAGGCTGTAGCGTGGCCGAGTTCCTCTTCCTTCCACCAGGAGTCTTGTCAGTCTGGCCGGGTACTGCACGTGGTACAGGAGATTCAGTTTCCTGTTCCCGGCCGGACAGACAGGAAGTGCACACTGAGTGCTTACTTCCTTTCAGTCCGGCCGGGAAGACAGGAAACTGAATCTCCTGTACCGCATGATACCCGGCCCGGGCACTATCTGATAGGGGACTGGGGAATATGCAGGGGGAAGAGGAGCTCGGCCACGCTACAGCGGCAGCCTACAGGGAAGAAGGAGAGGTAAGAATAGAGAAAAAAAATTGTGTAGCGTTAACGTAGGCTTTGCATCCGGGGGGTGGTTGGGGGCCCCCATTTTGCTTGGGGCCCCCAAATTCCTTCAAATGGCCCTGTGTGGACATGTGATGGATCAGGTTAAACGCCCATATTCTATGCATTCGTTTTATACCACAAACCCTCTATAGCAGTGATGGTGAACCTTGTCACCCCAGATGTTTTGGAACTACATTCCCCATGATGCTCATGCACTCTGCAGTGTAGTGGAGCATCATGGGAAATGTTTACCAAAATATCTGCGGTGCCAAGGTTCACCATCACTGCTCTATAGTTTTAACATACCAAGGCATCTCACCCAACATTACTTTGCCATAACCACAAAATTACTTGGTTAAAAACGTGCGTTCCACTGCAGAGGAACAGACGCACAACAATCTGTACAGGTACTGTTAAGATACAAAAAAAAAAAGGGCAGGTGCCTATAATCAGATATTTTGTGGTTTTGCTGGTTCTTTTTATCCTTACCCAAGTTTTCATTTAACATCCCCCTCTATCTATATTGATGTTTTCTCTTTTTCTTGGGATGCTTAACAAACGGTTGGTATAATTAGCTGGGTTTTGTGTTTTACTGAACACGCTAAGCTGTATAGAAAATGGATTTACTGTAGCCAGTTGCTGTTTAACTTGAATGTTTATTGACGCTGCTCTGAGAAAGACACTAAGAAGCTGATAATTTACTGTATTTTGGGAACATTTCAAAATTCTATACTAGTTCTTCTCAGTTTTTTTTTAAAGGAATCTATCTATCTATCTATCTATCTATCTATCTATCTATCTATCTATCTATCTATCTATCTATCTATCTATCTATCTATCTATCTATCGATCTATCTATCTACCTATCTAGAATAACCTTTTAGTACTTTCCCAACTAGGGTTCTTCAAGAGGTTACTACAGGTTTCTTGAGCCTCCGAGAGCCACGAGGGATTCATAGTTAGTCAGGTTGAAAAAAGACACAAGTCCATCCAGTTCAACCACAAAAAATAAAAAAACAAAATAAAAAACACAGTAAAATCCTATACACCCAACTCCATACCCACAGTTGATCCAGAGGAAGGCAAAAAACCCCAGCACAGCATGATCCAATTTGCTACAGCAGGGGAAAAAATTCCTTCCTGATCCCCCGAGAGGCAATCGGATTTACCCTGGATCAACTTTACCTACAAATCTTAGTACTCAGTTATATTCTGTACATTTAGGAAAGAATCCAGGCCTTTCTTAAAGCAATCTACTGAGCTGGCCAGAACCACCTCTGGAAGGAGTCTGTTCCACATTTTCACAGCTCTTACTGTGAAAAAACCTGCATGGTTCTGGCCAGGGCCGTCTTTAATGTTGATTGGATCCTGGTGAAAAATGTTGCTCTCCAATCAAGAGGTTACTACAGGTTCCTTGAGCAGAGAGCAATGAGGGATTCATCTCTGGTCTGCGTGGTTCTGGCAAAAACGCTGTCAGTGCCAGGGGCATGGACCTAGTGGAGCCCTTTTTTTCTTCTCTCAGCGAGGAAGCTACTGACACTATGGACTTTTTCGAAGTTTGTAAAGGGGGAATTCTTACAGATGGCCAACAATGTAACATGGCATTATTTCCACCGATCACCAATGCAAGGGCCTGTTTTAAGAGACTTTTGTTGGGTTCATTTGGATTTTGCATTCCCATACAAGTCCGTGGGTATGCAAAATCTGATTAAAGCAGGTCAAGTGCAGGAGAAGAAGCTCAACAGCACTTTTCAATGAATTCTGAATAAGGCTGGGGGGTACAGGGCAGGTTGGGGTAGTACAGGGCAGGCTGGGGTAGTACAGGGCAGGTTGGGGTGGTACAGGGCAGGTTGGGGTAGTACAGGGCAGGCTGTGGTAGTACAGGGCAGGCTGGGGTAGTACAGGGCAGGTTGGGGTGGTACAGGGCAGGCTGGGGTAGTATAAGGCAGGTTGGGATAGTTCAGGGCAGGCTGGGGTAGTACAGGGCAGGTTGGGGTGGTACAGGGCAGGCTGGGGTAGTACAAGGCAGGCTGGGGTAGTACAGGGCAGGTTGGGGTAGCACAGGGCAGCTGGGATAGTACAGGGCAGGTTGGGGTGGTACAGGGCAGGTTGGGGTAGTACAGGGCAGATTAGGGTGGTACAGGGCAGGTTAGGGTGGTACAGGGAAGGTTTGAACTCAATGTGGTGACACTGTGAAACATTTCTCTACTGACCACCAATATAAAGGAGGGCTTTTTTTCAACTGACTAACAGACCAACAGGTAAAGCCTCAACAATTCACTAAAAAGGAAGAAGACCAAAATCCTGAGACTGGACTGCGACGGGGGCTGCGATTTTACACTACCCGCATTAAAACATATTTCAGATCAATTACTTGCAATAAAATAAAAGCTGTAAATGTCAGATAAGATATATTTCCATCAAACTGTCTGAAAAAAATGATGTAGTGGAGGCACATTATCCTAACAGCTGAATATATTTTGACTTCATAAAATCAGATCCAGGAAATTCAAATCTCAATAAAGTTAACTGTAGCTATCAGTGGATAGTCAGACATCATCACATAGAACGTGTCACAAGGTTTGGGTGGCCCAACCAAGAAACTGGTTGCAATAGAGGAGGAGAGAAGAGAGAAGAAGGCTACTTGTACAGTGCGGTCCCAGTGCTGCCTAATCTTACTGACTGGCTAATGTTTTTATTACCGTATATACTCGAGTATAAGCCGACCCGAATATAAGCCGTGGCACCTAATTTTACCACATAAAAATGGGAAAACTTATTGACTCGAGTATAAGCCTAGGGTGTCCATCTGCATGCCTCACTGTGCCTCACTTTGCCTCACTGTGCCTATGCCTCACTGTGCCCATGCCTCACTGTGTCCATGCCTCACTGTGCCCATGCCTCACTATGCCCATGCCTCACTGTGTCCATGCCTCACTGTGCCCATGACTCACTGTGCCCATGCCTCACTATGCCCATGCCTCACTGTGCCCATGCCTCACTGTGCCCATGCCTCACTGTGCCCATGACTAGACTGATGTTTAACATGGCCCGGCTTTCCCTGTGTTTCCTTCTCGGCATTACATCAGTGTCCTCGCCGTGCGTCTCCTCGCTATGCTTCTCCTTCCTCCTCCACCCTCGGCCAATAGGGTAGCTTCTCTTTTCGGCCATTTGGGAAACAGGTCTCAGGACTTACTTCCTGATTGGCTGGGAGGCAGAACCAGTGTTACAATAGTGAAAATTAATTCGCTATTGTCACAGAACTGGGTGGGCTCGGAGCACAGGGCTCTGCGCCTCGAGTCCACCCTTTTTGGAAGCCTATTA